>NW_006399760.1:1237178-1244418 GCF_000299155.1 Elephantulus edwardii | reverse complement strand
AAGAATTATTTAAAATTTAGGATGGATATAATGCACAGTGATAATCACAACATTTTTATATTGCAGACATCACTACTGAAAAGAATGACTAACTCAAGTAAAGTCTCTATCAACTCTGAGAAGAAAATTCATCAGCAAAGATAATGACTTCTTTCAAATTTGTAGCTTAAGTTATCAATGCTTAAAACTGTAAACAACTTAGTGGAGATGTATAAATTTTGTGACCCCTATTTAAAAATCTAAAATGTTAACAAATTGTATTAAAATAGTTATTTTAAAAAATAATTTAAGCAAGTGGAGCCTAATCAGGCTGAATTTCTCAGGAAGCGTTTTGGCCCTAAGGAGACTTCAGAGAAGTCAGGTTTGAAGACTGTGAGGGGTTACTCATGAAGATTGTTCTAGAGGAGGCCAGGATTTGTCTCTTTCTTTAGCTCCCCTCAGGGTTAGTAATTTTGAAATATTATTTTAAATATTATGAAAATTATTTATTTTAAATATATCATTCTCCACCCTCAACCTGGAGGAAGGGAACTGAGTGAGTTTGAGCAAGTCCGAGGTTTCCCAGGAGGGGGCAGCATCGTACAGAGCTTAAAACAAGCAAAGGGCCTCCCCCTCCTTTGAGGTTAAAAGAGCAGAGAAAAACAAAGCACCTCAGGGGGCAGCTTCCCGCAGGAAGTTAGAACCTGAAATCAAGACATTTTCAGAGAAAACTTTGAGCACTTAAAATAAGTTTTAAACTTTAAGTTTATAGGCGAAATAGGTGACAGATAAATGTGATAGTTGTGATGACCATTTTCTGAAGTTAGAATCTGCAAAAGTCTTGGACATTTATGAATATGACTGGATAACAAATTTTTAGTTGATGTTGTTCTGGAAAATTCAAGACTTCCTGGACTTCAAAACAAAAGACTGAGACGTGGGGCTCTAGTTCACTACCCCTCAACCTCAGGTCCCCTTCAAGAAAGGTGCTGAGAGACAACAGCTAGTGGAGAAATTCTTGGTTCAGATGGACACAGATATCTCGAGGTGAAGAAAACATTCTGAGAGGAAAGACCCAAAGGAGATGTTTTGTGAGACAAAAGGCAAAGTGACGGAGAATGGCTGACTGAGCCAGAATGAAGTGAATACAGAGCCAAAGAAAGGGCTCCCATTTTGGCAGAAGCAAGAACAGAAAAAGTCTTAAAAGATTCAAAGAGTCAGAAAGGGGCTGAAGAATAGGATTGCGAGGGGCTGTTGTTTTCCTTTATATTCTTCTGTCTTTTCAAAGTTCTGCACTTGGTACTTCTGAAGTAAAGGGAAACCCTCCCTTGTTATTTTGTTAACATGTCAAGGATAGAAGTCTGGTACCTTCTGTTCTTGGCGGCCAGTCTTGTGTCTCGCTCCTTGAATCTCCTTCACTAACCGGTGTGGAATAATCACAGTCATCCTCTTGGTCAAACTCCTAAAATATCATAAAACAGAGTTTAATTGGTCAATGTACTACTTGTAGGCTAAAGTTTCACACTGTGAATTCCTTTTAAATTAGAGAAAGTGTCTAGGACTTGAACAATGGGAAAGTATCTGCTGTAGGGAACCCTGATGGTATAGTGATGGTTAAAATACACTATCCCCATCCTACCCCCCCCCCCTACTAACAGTGTTTAGCAGTTGGAACCAACAGGCTGCTACACAAGGCAAAGGCATGGCAGTCCAGAGATTCCGGCCTTGGCACCTGGTGGGGAGGACTCCTCTGTCCTATAGAGTGGCTCTGTGTCACTTGTGATAATGGTAATCAACTCAACAACAATGGATTTTCAAGTCTTTGGTTTCATCTTGGTCTTTGCTGTTTTCCCCTGCAGCACCATGCTCAGGCAGATGTGAATGTGATTAATTGCATAAGCCAACGCTGTTTACTAAGTTGTGAGCATTTTCTTCTTAAACTAGATACAGTTTCCTTGTAATGCAATTATTTTCTCCTAGTTTGAAGTTTAAAATGTTAATGATGTGTAATTTATCATGTTTTTTAATGGCTTGTGCTTTTGGTATCATACCTAAGAAGTGTTTGCTTACAAGTTATGAAAATATTTTCCTATGATTTATTAAAAAGCTTTGAGTTTTGCTTTAAAAAAATTGCATAAGGGGAATCAATATTTTATACTTTATCATGTCGGCATCCAGGCTGCTAAGTTACCACAAATTCCATCAGGGTGGGTGACTGGAAAGAATCCTTTTGCTACAGTCACTGTGAACAACCCCAAAGGAATGCACTATTTTTCCCATGTTGCCTCCCAAGGGCATCATTTGTAAATGATGAGGGTGGAAATCTCTGCCCTTTGTGGAAGCTGCAGATATAACTCTGGACTCAAAGGAGGCAGCAAAGCTGATTAAAGCTTCTCTATGATGGTTTCCTGACCTAACCATGGTGCTCAGCCTCTCAAAACTCCCCCTATGCTCTAGAAAACAACCACTGTGCAAAAACACAAGGTTGCAAATGAACCTGGCTTATACAAAGTATTGTGAGCTCCCCAAAGAAGTGCTTTCTTATAAGAGTTTGTTGTTATTCTTTTGTTCATTTAATTCTGAAATTCTAGTAAGATTCAAGAAGTAGGTAAAGCAATGCCATTGCAATCTAGATAATGCAATTAGCCCCCTGCTGTCTCTGTGGATGAACCTCCTATTTGAGGGGATATCAGTAAAAGGGACCCTGGTGGCACAGTGGTCAAAGCTCAGCTACTAACCAAAAAGTCAGTGCTTTGAACTCATGACAGGCTTACCCTCTGGGGCCACTTCTGCACTGTCCTGGTAGGCTGCTATGAGTCACAATGGACTAGACAGTATTAGGTTTGGTTTATTGTGTTGGTATTGATTTTTTTTAAATAAACCGTCTTTGCTCTAAATGTAGATGCCTGTAATCTGACAGTTCAGCCAGCCAGCCTGTCTTAGTCACAAAGGATCTGATGTTCCATTTGTTAACTCCCCAAAGAGCCTGGAAAGGGCTTCTTTGTTCATTTAAGTTGTCATAAAATACTGCCATATTAGACAGTCAATCATACAGACTTCACTGTCACATGTTTATGCAGCACTTCATACTTTTCCAAAGGCGAGGTGCCTAACAAAAGCTATCCTGGCAAGTAATTGGAGATGGAATAACTGGGCTGTTTCATCCTTCTAAATTATTAGTTTTACTATTTAACCTTCTAAGAACATAAAAAATTTTATCACGACCAAGTAAATTCCTTTTCTCTCATCTAGAGTTAACTCTTTCTAGAAGGTATAGAAATAGAGAAAAGAATTATTTGAAAAAGTGGGAGAAAAAAGTCACCCACAATCTCTCAGCTAAAAAGCAAACAATGTCAATAAACAAATTCCATTTCCTTTCCTTTTTTCTAAGTAATCAAGATTTTTATTTGTTAAACATCTGGCTCTTTAAACAACATATATAGATAAGTGATTATGTAAATCTAATCTACTACTTAAATTTCATTTGGCATTTAAAATGTCTTTCCTTGCCTCCAAAGAAAAATATGGTTTCATCCTCTTTGGGGCAGACTAGTTTGTTCTCTCAGCAGTTGGTGGTATGTTCAATATTATACTCCAGGACCATAGCTCAAAGGCATAGAAAAAGTTTTGTCATCCTTAATCATTGCTTAGCTCTCAGATGCATAGCAAGCAATTGAGAAGACCATGGCCTGGATCAGATGCACCATAGTCTTTAGACTGATATAATTCTCTTTAGCATTCTGGAGGGGCCCTTGACGAGCAGGCCAATGCAACTAATCTTTTGATTTCCTGACTACTGGTGTCAAGGGTGTTGATTATAGATCTGAACAAGATGAAATAATTAAGAACTTCAATCTTTTCTCCATCTATCATGATGCTACCTATTGGTTCATTGGTGAAAATGTTTGTTTTCTTGATGTTGAGATGTAATCCATATAGTTAAGGCTGCAGTCCTTGATCTTCTGCAGCAAGCACTTCAAGTCCTCCTCAGTTTCAGTGAGCAAGACCGTATTATCTGCATAATGCAATTCGTTGATGCGTCTTCCTCCAATCCTGATATCACATTCTTTTTCATAAGGTCCAGGCTCCTATCATCATATAGATTGACAAGATATGGAGAAAGGACATATCCATGATGCACAGCTTTCCTGACTTTTGAACCATGCATTGTTCCTTTGCTCTGTTCAGACAACAGTTTCTTGATCTAGGTGTATGTTTCACGTGAGCACAATCAAGCCTTCTGGGATTACCATTTTTCTTGATGTTAGCCACAAGTTGTGATCTAGACAGTCAAATGCCTTTGCCAACATAACAACAGTTTGCACTTTAGTTCTCTATAATTAATGTCTAGTCTATTTGTAACCTTTGGCATTATTTTTCACTGGTTTATCAAATCCATCTATGTTTGAGACTTACTCTTCTTACTTTCTGCTTCATTGACTACTGCTATTGTTGTGAGTTCTTCTCTTTCACCAACCTTCCTAACCGTATTTCCTAACATGAAGCCCCTTCTCAAGGGACAGCTCCTTCTAGCAAAATGCCCAAAGTGTGTGAGATGAAGTTTCACCAGCCTTTCCTCTAAGGAGCATTCTGGCTGCACCTTCTCCAAGTCACATCTGTTTTTTTGTTTGTTTGGCAGTCCGTGGAATATTCAGCACTCTTCTCCAAACAAGACAGATTGGCACAGTGAAGGCAGCAATGCGCTCAATGTGTGTGAGAGATGATGGGAGGATGGCACAGGACAGGACAAAGTTCAGAATTGTTGCTTATAGGATCACTAAGAGTTGCACTCGTTTCAGCAGCACATACATCTTGGTTGTGAGCTGCTGTCATGTTGGCTCTGACTCATGAAAATCTCATGCACAATAGTACAAATGTTTTCTGGTCCTGTGCCATCTTCACCATTGGCATGTGTGCGTTCATTGCTCAAGCTCAGCTTTCAGCCGCATACCAGACAATAAATAGCGTGTTGTGGTCCACAGGTTCACTGGCTGGTTTCCAGGCCTTCCTTCCAAGTCTGGAAGCTTCACTGAAACCTGTCCACCATGCATGGTGTTTGAAATACTAATAATTTCCAGTGTCAAAACAACACATCAGTCATTACAGTGAGACAAACTGACCAACAGGAGCCATAATTTCACTTCTCCTCTTTGCAGCACCTAAAGTCATATTTCTTATTTGTCAACCTGAAAGAAAAGTTTGAGCTTTTTCTGTTAATAGAATCTTCTTTTCTTTTGTTTTTTATTTTATACTAGTCTCAAAGTAGCTGTTTTCCCCGCACTCATTTTGGTTGTGATGCTGTCATTATCCTGTTTATTCCAAAGCAAATATTTTGCTAGGCACTTGTAGATATCACATATCTTTTTTGGGGTGTTTTGAGTACAAAACTTAGGACTTAGTTTTGAGTACCTTTCCTCTTCATTTCCCTCATTGTTATTGATTCTTTGTGGTTCTTATCAATATTTTTTTGTTTCAAACTTTTCATGGTGGCAATGTAACAGAGTATTTAAGAGCTCTGGAACCAAATCTTAGTATCTGGGCAAGAATCTGGACTTTGATTATATAACCTTGAATGTTGTTGTTGCTGTGTGCCATGGATTTGGAACTGACCCACAGCTGACCCTCTGGTGGGTTTTCAGAGGCCAATAATCACATGGGAGAAGATTGTCCATCCTTCTCCCGCGGAGCACTGGTAGATGTGAATCACGTGCCTTTGAGATTGTGGTGCAGCTTCTTGCCACAAAGCTACCAGTGTTCCCTAACCTTGAATAAAGGATTTAAAAATTTCTGGGCCGCTTATATAAAATTGAGAATAGTTTCTAGTGTTAGAATTTTTATGATGATTGAATTAATTAGTTAATATATGTAAGTTGCAGAAAACAATGCCTGACACTGTTGATGTAAAAACTAACCATCATTATAGCTTTTATACATAGGTGTGCCCCCACTTCACTGTTGTCTAACTTTTCCTAAAAAGCCAATTAATAAAAGAGCTAAACAACTGAGTTGATGACAGTCTGTTACTCAAGAAAAAAAACTTAACATGAAAAGTCATACAACTGTGCATTTTACATTTCTAAAGGAGGGCTGCAATATTGCAAGGTTCAGCATAAAGACTAAATATTGAATCATTACAATTAATAGGTACTACAAAAATACAGTTTGAAGTCTCATGGAATGTTTTAGATTAAAAATCAAATCAAGGAAATACATGTACTAAGAGGAGAAAAAAATCAAATGGTCCACAGGTATATGAAACAATTTCCAGATTTTTTTTTATTAATTAAAAAATGCACATTCAAACCCCAATGAGATGACCAATTGCAACTATTATATCAGCAGAAATGAAAAGTGATGGTAATCAATGAAGGAGAAGCTGGGATGAAAAGGCAGTGTGTGTAAAGAAATTTTAAAATGTCTACATTACTGTAACTAAAAAGACAGGAACATACAAAATGAAGACATTTTATAAATTACACAAATTTAAAATGCCTATATTCTTGCCATTACAAAGACAATAAAGAAAGAAAAGGTCAAAATGAATGTCAGAACTGACTCTGAAATTGCACTAGAACACAGAGAAACCAAAACAAAGGTGTCTACATGATTCAGAACTAATCTGGCAACAAGAGGTCCTTTGTTTCTAGATCTATTCAACTTTAAGAGATACTGCCAACAACTTCCCAAAATTACTATAACAAATCATTTATACTTAAAAAAGTATGATTTTGTTAAATCTTATGAATTTTTTCTATTTACAACTTGACTTTAGCCATTCTCTTGGGTGTGCAGTGTTAGCTGATTGTGATTCTAATTTGTTTACCTAATGATATTGTTAGGTGCTGTCAAGTCAACTCCAACTCCCAGCAACCCTATGAACAACAGTTCAGAATCCTTCTTCATCCTCCCAATATCTGACAGGCTTGAGACTATTGTCACTGTGACAATCCACCTTGTTGAAGGTCTTCCTCTCTTGCTCTGACCCCCTACCTTTCCCAGAATGCTGTGTTTTAACAAAGTCGGACCCTCCTGACAACAAGCTCAAAGAGTGTGAGAAGTCTCAACATCTTTGCCTCTAAGGAACAACCTTAGACTTCATCCAAGACAAACTCGTCTGTTCTTTCGTAGTCCATGGATCATTCAGTACTCTTCTCCAACATCACAGTGCATGGCATCAATTCTTTTTCTAACATTGTTCACTTATCAGATGCATGAGAAGCAATTAATATACCATGACACACTTTAGTCCTTCTCCTTCTCC
>NW_006399760.1:1193290-1237078 GCF_000299155.1 Elephantulus edwardii | reverse complement strand
CTCCCTCTCCCTCTCCTCCTCCTCCTCCTCCTCTTTCTCCCTCTCCTTCTTCCGTATTATGATGTTTATTAGGGATGTCAAAAGGCTGTGATTCAGCGTGGCAGCAATTCCTCAATTCAGACAGCTGCCAAAATATGCTCACAGGCACTTCAGCCTTCAGCCTCACGTCTTTAGGCCAGTGTTACAAAACTCTTAGTCATGCCAATTATAATATCTCCCATCCCGGTCCTCCAACAAACGTGGGCAAAGGCTCCTAGCTCTGGTTCCACAGGGCAGCATTCCAAGGTCAGCACTGTGTCCCAAGGGCAGCCCATGTCAGCTCTCTGGTTCTCTGCTGTGGCTGCTGCTCTTGTGGGCCCCGGTCTGATTGGCACAGGAATCTCTTGCCCTGCAGGACTCATACTCTGCATTCTTTGCTTCTTTGCTGGTGGTGAGATTCTCATTTTCCGCCGCTGAGTCCACTCAATTTAAAGGCAAAACTAGCCAATGCCCTTTTGAATAGACTAGCACACCCCATTCCCATATCCCCACCCACCCCAGTGGCAAAGTCAAATTCATTGACTAGGAAAGCCATTTTGAACAATGAACTCTTGACATCACATACCCATCACTGGCTTTTCTGACCATTAACCTTCATATTTAAAGAATTCACTTTCCCTTTCCAATCATCTTTGTAATAACCACATTCGTAAAAGTGTGTAAACCAGCTACTTCATAGCTCATGCCTTAATAATCCCATTTTAAGTAGCAAATTTCTTTAAACTTATCATTGCTCTTTTCGTATTCTAGAGATGTCTTTTATAGAGATTTTCCCAATGTAACATGTTTAATTTCTTTCTTTCTTTTTTTCCCTCTTGTACTGTTGAATTGGATCTGACTGGCACAAGAGGAGATTTCCTCCCCTTCTCCAAAGGAGCATCTGGTGGATTAGAACTGCGTGCCTTCAGGATTGTAGCACAGCTTCTTGTCACTAGACTGCCAGAGCTCCCTTCATGTTTTAATTTCTTGACTTCAATTTCCATGGGTGTTGATTGTGCATCCAAGTAGAATAAAACCTTTTACAATGTCATGTATATTGGACCAATGGTAAGGGGTTTTATTTTCTTGATATTGAAGTATACCTCAGATTGAAGGCTATAGGCTTTGATTTTTGCAGCTAGTATTTCAAATTTTTTTCACTTTTTTTTTCCAAACAAGGTTGTGTCATCTGCATAATGGAGGTTGTTGATGAATCTTCCTCCAACCCTGATGCCATGTTGTCCAGCTTCTTGAATAATTTGCTCAGCATATAGATAAGAAAGGATGCAACTCTAGCACACACCTTTTTTCTTTTAAGCCTTGCAGTGTTCCCTTGTTCTGTTTGGACAATTGCTTCTTGATCTGTCACAATCACTATTTCAATTCATCTTGCTAGGATCTTCCTCTTTCTCTGACCCTCCACCTTTCCCATCATGGTGTCCTTTCTGATAACACATCCAAAGTATGTGAGATGAAGTTTCACCACCCTTATCTTTAAGGAGCACCTTGATTGAACTTCCTCCATCATAGATTTGTTTTTACCTCATAAGTCACCACATTTCCAAGTCTAAAATGGCTCAGTTACCTTGGTATCACCTTGACTTCCTCTCCACTTAGAAGTTCTGTAATTACACTTCTTAGTCTCTATTTTTAATTGCAGATATCCTCATTAAAGGTCTAACATTTCTAGTTCTCTGGTGTTAGTCTTGCATGTTTATTATACTTAGCATTTTTCTGTGTCTGGATCAGGTTCTGTATGATGTTGTCATGTATGTTAAGTTTGGATTGCTGTCTATTTGTGGCTCAGTTCCAAGAACTCCTTTTAGTATTTCTTATAAGTGACTGGTTTTCAGAAATTTTTTTAGCATTTAGTTATCTGGAAATGTTCTAACGGTATGTCATTTGTGAAGGACAATTTCTTTACATGTAGAATCCTTGGTAGCAGGGATTTTTTTTTTTTTAAGTTATATGTATGTCCTCCAATTGTCTTATTCTTTGCCTGGTCTCTACAGAGAAACATTATCTTTATTTGTTCTCATTTGCAGGTAACTCTTAATTTTTCCTGAACTTCTTTCAGTACTCTTTGTTTTTAATTCTGGAACATTTTATTATAATACGTCTTGCTGTTTTTCTTTTGGGATCTATCCTGCTTGGAGTTCTCTTAGCATCTTGAATGCAAATTATTTTTTTCATAACATTTGAGAAATTTTCTTCTAGCAAATTGTTGATGATTTTCTCTGAGCCTTTTTTTTTTTTGTCTCTGTCTCTCATGGAATTCCAATCACATATAAATTATTTCTCTTGATATTGTCCCACATAATTCTTAGGCTTTCTTCGTTTTCTTTCTTTCTTTTTTCATAACAGGTTAATATTGCAAAATTGATCCTTCAAGCCACTAGTTCTGTGTACCATCTAACCATTCTGCTCTTTCGTCCTTCCAGTGTGTTTTCTATTTCTGCAATTTTGGTGTTAATATTCTGGACTTAAATTTGCTGTTCTTGTATGGCCTCTACATTTCAATTTATTTTATCCATTTGATATTTTTACCCTCTTTCATTCTTCTATGGATCCCCCCCCCCTTTCTAAGTTTGTTGAAGGCACTGAGCTATCATTCTTACAAAGTCCTTACCAGGAAGTTTCAAAAGCATTCCCTCCTCTGAAAGACTTCCCCCCCCCTTAAATTTTTTTCTTGAAATTTTAATGAAAGTTTATAGAGACTTTGGGTTTCCTTTCGTACATTTTTGCACATTTTCCCTCCATTCTCACCCCTCCCCCCTAGTTCACTTTTCTCTTTGAAAAGAAAAAAAAAGTTCTTTCATTGTTATACAATCCCTCCCCTGGTCCACTTTACTATGAAGCTCTTATTCTGGACTCTTGTCATGAAAATAATACCTAATCATATATTCCTTTTAAAAAGTTCTCTCCCTCATCTGTTTCAATGCAGTATCCATTATTTATCCCCTCTTTTCTTAAGTTCCCTCCAACCTTAATGGTAGTCCCGCTTTACAACAGTGGCACGATGCAGTATTTGTCCCTTTGTGACTGAGACATTTCACTCAGCATAAAGTCCTCCAGGGTCACCTATTTTGTATAATATTTCATGAGTTCCTTGTCTCAATGCAGCATAATATTCCATTGTGTGAATGTACCACAGCTTCTCTAGCCATTAGTTTGTTGATGGACACTTGGGTTGTTTCCAACTCTTTGCTATTGTGAATAAAGCAGCCATAAACATGGGTGTGCATATGTCTGATTGGGTGGCAGTTCTGGTTTCCTGTAGGGTATATTCCCAGTAGTGGAATTGCTGAGTCAAATAGTATCTCTATTTGTAACTCTTTGAGAAAGCACCATACAGCCTTCCAGAGTGGTTGCACCATTTTCATTCCCACCAGCAGTGAATAAGGATTCCAGTTTCTCCACAACCACACCAGCATTTGTTGTTTGCTGCTCTGTTGAATTTTGCTACTCTTATTGGGACAAGACAATAATATCTCATAGTTGTTTTGATTTGCATCTCTCTTAGAGCTAGGGATTTTGAGCACTTCTTCAGGTGTTTGTTTGCCATCTGAATTTCTTCTTTGGTGAAAGTTTATATCCTGTGCCCATTTGGCAATTGGGTTGTTTACCTTTATCTTGTTGTCGTGTAAAAGACTTTCTCGTTCCTCATTTTGATCACTTTTTAGTTCCATCTTGTCCCGTATTTTTTTACTAGTTTAAAGTTATCTACTACCTCAGAGACATTGTGGTATTGTAGTCTTTGTAGTATTATGTTTTTCATACCTGATTGAGGCATTTGAGGGTATAGTACTGCTTCCTTGTTTGATAATTCTTAGTGTTCCACATTCTGTCTTCTCATGGGTCAAACAATGGGTTCTGTCTGTCTGTGCAGTTCTCAGTTTTTTATTTGTGTAGAGCAGTTGAGGGCAGACTGGACCAGTGTTACAGACTTTCATTGCTCAGGTGGAACAGGGGTTGGTCTTTAACCTTGCCTGATGGATGAAGCTACAGGAGGTGAATAACTGGCTTGATAGGGTTTGCTTTCTGTCATCACATGGGACAAAGTAAAAAGGAAACAAAATAAAACACACACACAAACCCAAACAAACAAACAAAAAAACCCAAAACCAAATGTAAGATTGGAAAGTAAAAAAAAAAAGAGAAAAAAATAAACAAAATAAGATACAAAAGGAAGAAGAATCAAAACAGTTAAGCAAACAAAAGGAAAAAGAAGGAAATACTAGCAAGAGAAAGGAACAAAGTTAGAGAGGAGAAAAACAGAGGTATAAAATCAAGCAAACAAAATATAGCAGCAAAATAAAATATAAACAATAAAACAAGATTCCAAAGCAGTGGAGAATAAAAAAAAAATGAGAGAAATGAGGCGAGACCTTGGACATGGGGTGGACTGGCCACCCGATTCGTGCCCTTCCCACTGCTGTGGTAAGTTGAGGCAAGTTGTCGGCCTGGCACAGTGAGTCTGCCAGTCTAGCAGAAGGCTGGCTTGCGATGGCCAGTGAGGTCAATATTTCTGCTTGTCTGAGAAGACATGATAGCACCTCTTCTAATCTAGGGGCTGTTGATGGACAGGACACTGAGATGGAGTTTCTATTTGTCTCAGAGGAAACCAGAGAAGGTATGGCTAGGTATGGTGTCTTTGCCAGTCCATGAAAGATGTGCAAGCAGGAGTACCCAGTCAGAGATGACTAGCGAGAAGTAACAGGCACTGCCAACCCAGGATACCAAAGGATGGTGCACTCCACAGAGAATGCACGACTCTAAGTGGGTGTGATATCTGCCAGGGCACCCAACAAGAGACAAGGCATCAGTCAGAAGTTGGGGCTTGACTAATCCAGGGCTGGCTGCAGGCCAGGTATGGCACAGTCTATTGGATCTCAGGTAGAGTGTCTGGACACATAACTACACCGCTACACTAGGTACAAAATGGAAGAGGCCGTGTCAGGCACAGCCAGGATCAGCTGGGAAACCCTGTGAGCCACCTGGGGGAAGAGGAAAAGTCACACCCTCAAACATTTTCTGTCATAAACTAGCGGCTGATATGGATCCGGCCACAGTCTGTGTTCCCATGCCAACCAGATAGCTGTTCAAAATGACCACACTACTGTTTAAGGTGTGTGCTCTGTCACCTCATTTGGTATTTTCATTCAGTTTCTTCCTTCAGTAGGTGTCTGAATGACTGGTGTATCTTTTCTTTTTCTATTCAGGGTTCCAGAATGATCATCTGTATCTGCTGGTTCTGTTCTCTGGTGCCTTCATTGATCTAGCCATTTGTCTGGATCACCTTCTTATTGGAAAGTCACCTTTATTATTTTTGAGCCTTTGTGGCTTTTTTCTTCTTTTCTCTAGCTTGTCAATTTCTATGTGCATATAAACCAGTCAAGCTTTGGTTTAGATTGTGTTGAAACTATATATTAACTTGGGAAAACTTGAATCTTTTCAAATTTTATTTTCCAACCCCTGAACAGATAACTTCTTTGCATTTATTTTAAACGTCTTTAACCTTTTCAGCAGCAGTTTATAATTTTCAATTAGATGTCTTCCACTGTCTCATAGGTCTTCGTTTCCAATGATATTTTTAAGACATCTGGTTCCACTCTAGCTTCCTATCTTTATATGGCTGTTTTTCCACATTCTTTCAGTCTCAGGGCTATAAAACTTCATAATGCTTTAGCGAACAGCTTTCTCAGTTGATGTGATAGAAATTAGATGGATATTTAATCTGAAAATTCAAATCATTTAGTTCTAGAAAGATTACTTGGGTATTTTCCCCCTTAAACTTTTTGTAAACTTTAACTTTGGTTCTTTTAAAATAATTTCTTCCTTTTAATTCTTTTTTCTCTTATGCATTCTTTGTTTCTGCTCTTTCATGTTGTATATTCCGCCAATACCTGGTGATCCTTGATACTGTATGCATCTTTAGGAAAGGAGCTCTGGAAATTTGAACTGTATGTGGTAGAATTTAATTCTTGATCTGGCAGTTAAAATGCCCTCTCTTGTTTGGGGCACTTGTATGTATAGGTTTATTCTCTGAGGCTGTTAAATTTCTGTTGTTGTTACATGCCATCAAGTCGCCTATGACCCATAGTGACCGTATATACAACAGCTCTGAATCCTGCCCTATCCTAAACCAGTTTCACTGATTCAGACACACCAGCCCCCATTGCCCCAGTCATTGTATCAATCCATCTCACCTGGGGTCTTCCTATCTTGCACTGTCCATCCACCCTTCCAAGCATAACGTCCTTCTCAAAGGACTGGTCCCTTCCTGATCATGTGTTCAAAGTATGTGAGATAGAGCTTCAAAATCCTAGCCTCCAAGGAGAAATGTGGTTCCACTCTCTCCAAGACAGACCTATTTGTTTTCATGGCAGCCCATGGTATGTTCAAGCCTCTTCTTCAACACCACAATTCAAAGGTATTGATTCTTCTCTGTCATGCTTAGTCACTGTCCAGCTTTCTGATGTATAGCAAGTAATTGTGAGGACCGGGCCTGTTTTAGGCGCAACTTAATCTCTAGACTGATATTATTGGTTTTCAGTACTCTGGAGAGGTCCCTGACAGCAGATTTCTTAAAGGGGGGGGGGGGAAGAAGTCAATCTTTTGGCTAAGGTGTGTTGACTTCTTGCCCTCTGGGATCTGGACAAGGAAGGTTACAGTGGTCATGCCTCTGCTTAATACTCAGACTTAATTTTCTCATTTTCTGTTTGAGGTTTTTCTTCCACTCTTCTCCAGGCCAGTTGTCATAGTTCAGAATTCCTCTCAAATGACTTCCAGCAAACTCTTGCTGCCTTCTGTAGGGGTGGAGGTGGAGAAGTAGCCTCGTTATATAGAGCAGAAAGAGGACACGGAAGGCTTTCTCCTCCTGACACATTCTACTAAACCCTCTATTATCAGTCCCAACTAGGTTACCTTCCTCGATCTTACCAACTCATTTATCACTCCTCCACTCAATTTCTGACCTTCCATATACATGTTGCAGTTTGTGTTCAGAGATATATCCAACCATATTCCACTGATTGCATGGGGCTTTTTGTACTCTAAAGAATCCAAAATGCTGATAATTCACTATGCCATTTGCAAGATATCTGATTTCAAAGCAGTTAAAATACAAGATATGTACCTTAGAATTTATAGCAGTTAAGTGGAAGAAGACAGAGAAGTTGATTTTTTTTTACAAAAGTATGAAAATTGTTCAATGGGGAAGGATAATCTTTGTAACAAATGATATTGCAGCACTTGGTTAACAAAAGGCAAAAGATGAACCCAGCCCTCATATTTTATTTAAAAGAATGAACTCAAACTGTATTATAGATGTAAAAGTAAACAGGATGAGAAGGCAGGCAAGGAAAGAGTAGCTTAGACCCATGGAAAGAAAACAAGCAGAATGAAAAAGCACACTGTAGAACTTGCAGCCAATGGGACTGAACAGTTTGTATAAGCATTGTTAACGCAGAACCTAATCTGCTCTGTAAACGTTAACCTAAAATCTAAAACATTGCCATCATTATTAATAAAAAATGAATGTAGAATAAAATTGGGGCCTAGGGTTGGGTGAAATGGTCTTTTACAAACCTCAAGAATATGTTGTATAAAAGAAAAAAATAGGTAAGTTGGTATTTTTCAAAATTAAAACAAGCTGTTCAGAAAAAATTTTGAAAATTAAACATTTTCAGAATTATTAAAATAGTCAAAATTTTCTCACTGACTGGGAGAAAATATTTGCCACTTATGTATCTAGTATATAAAAGTAATTTTCTAAACTCAACAGTAAAAAATAAACAATAGAATGAAAAAATAAGCAAAACCCTCAAACAGAATATTTACACATATGTTGTTAGGTGCAGCTGAGTGGAGTATGACCCATAGTGACCGTATGAACAGCAGAGCTGAACCCTGTCCTGTCCTGTGTCATCCTCACACTTCCTGACACATTAGAGCCCATTAGGGCAGTCACTGTGTCAACCCACCTGGTTGAGGGTTTTCCTCTCCTTCACCAGCCCTCTAGCCTTCTAAGCAGCATATCCCTTTCCAAGGAATAGCCCCTCCTAGCAACATGTCTCATCATTCTTGCCTACAAAGAGCACTCTGGCTGTACCTCTCCAAGACAAATGTGTTTGTTCTTTTGGCAGTCCGTGTTTGGTGCCCTTCTCCAACACCACAGCTCGCAGATAGGTAACAAATAAAAAAAAATCAGTCATTAATTGTTGTTAGGTGCTGTCAAGTCAAGTATGACTCATAGCAACCTTACAACCAACAGATCTGTACCCTGCCCTATCCTGTCCCATCCTCATCATCTCTGACACACTGGAGCCCACTGCTGCAGTCATTATGTCCATCTATCTTGTTGAAGGTCTTCCTCTCTTTTGCTGACTCTCCAGCTTTCCAAGCATTATGCCCCTTCCTAAGGATTAGCTTCTCCTAGAAACATGTCCAAGATGAAGCTGTGTCATGTTGAAACCATAATGAGATGTTTTCAAGGCTGTAAATTGCACTGGTAGAAATTGCCCATTTCTCTCCCACAGACCAGCTGATGAATATGAATCACCAGAGAGGCACAACTCTCATGGACTAGGCGCTAAGTGGTGTTGTTATGTGCCTTTGGTTCAGAATCAACTCATAGTTGACCCTCCATCTGACAGATTCAAAAGCCTTTGGGTTGATAGTACAACTCCTTGCATAAGGAATTATGCCTTAAATAAATCACCAGAGCTCACTTATTTGTTAAGTAGAAAAAAAAATTAATATGAAATTATTGCATGTATAATTCCACCTGAATGACACTCTGGAAATGACAGTATGATAGATGTGGAGAACAGTCCAGTGTTTGTCAGGGTTTAGGGAGGGAAAGAAGGCTGAGTATAAAAAAGGAGAATTTCTCTGCAGTGACAGAACAATTCTGCATCTTGATTGCAGTGATCCAAGAACTGTAATATCATAGAACTACACACACTGAGAAAGAAAAATGTCAGTCTTCTAGCTCTGATAATGTATTATAATGATGTTAATAGTTCCCATTTTTGTGGATATAAGTTCATTTTCTTTAGCTTTAGTTTGAACTTGCATATGAGTAGCTGATGATCATAATCGGCACCTAGTCTATTTTTCACAATTGATATTGAGCTTCTCCAGCAATTCTTTCAACAGATGTAGTCGATCTGATTCCTGTGTGCGCCATCAGGTGAAGTCCATGTGTATAGTCACTGTTTATCTTTCTTTTAAAAGGTATTTGCAATGAATAAGTCATTGGTTGTACTACATTCTATCATTCTGTCTCTAGTCTCCAGAAAGTCCATGATTTCTGACTACCAATCTTTCTTCCATGTTCCCAACTTTCGCATTTCAGTCACCCACTATTATTAACATATCTTGGTTGCCCATTTGATCGATTTCTGACTGCAAAAGTTGGTAGAAATCACCTATTCTCTCCTCTTTGGCTCTGGTTGTTAGTGTGTATATTTGAATGATAGTGGTGTTAACCAGACTTCCTTGTATGCATATGGATATTATCCTATCACTTACAACATCCTTATGCAGATGACACAACCTTGCTCACTGAAACTGAGAAGGACCTGAAGTGATTTCTGCAAAAGGTCAAGGACTGCAGTCTTCAATATGAATTGAAGCTCAACATCAAGAAGACAAAGATTCTCACCACTGGGCCAATTGGCAGCACCATGATGATGGAGACTGAGGTTGTTAATAATTTCAGCTTGCTGAGCACCACAATCAACACTCTTATATCAACAATCAAAAGACCAAAAGACGAATTGATTTAGGAAAATCTGCTGTCAGGGACTGTGCCAAAGTTCAAAAGTGCAACAGTGTCAGTCTGGAGATTAAGTTGTGTCTGATTCAGGCTATGGTCTTTGCAATTACTTGCTATGCATCAGAGAACTGTGTAACAGAAGAATAATTGATGCCTTTGAGTTGTGGTACTGGAGATGAGTATAGAACATACCAAGAGAACAAACAGATCTGTCCTAGAGAGGGTGAAAACAAGTTTCTCCTTGGAGGCTAGTATTTTGAAGCTTTCTCTCATATACTTTGGGCATATGGTCAGAAGGCATCAGTCCCTGAAGAAGGACATCATGCTTGGGAGAGTGGAAGGACAGTGTAGGAGAGGAAGACCCCGGATGAGATGGATTCACACAATGATTGGTAATAGGGGTAGGTGTGTAGGTAGACAATGAGATTGGCTCAGGATAGGGCAGGCTTCAGAGCTGTTGTATATAAGGTTGCATATGTTGTACATATGAGTCACAGGCAACTTGATGGCACATAACAACAACAGCAATAGTTCCCATGGGGCGGGTGGAGAAGTAAGAGAATCTTTTTTATACTGTTTTTGCAAGTTCTTGTGAGTTGTAATTAAAAATCAAAGTTAATTTTTTTCCTGTTTGCTTTGTTGTTTAGGGATGATTTTATAAAGGTTAAAAGAACCAAATGGTCTTTACTCCACTGTATTAGAAACTGCTATTGTTCTTTGAAAATATAGCTTACTCCTCTTTAAAACTGAAAACCAAGCCAGACTGTGACCATACTTTTGTTAATAAAAAAATACAGAGTAAAGGTTTCAAAGTCTCTGGACTATGTTTATTTGTATATAAACCCCAAAAGGTACAAACAAGTAAACAGAGCAAAAAGAAATCACTAGTCTTTTCCATAGGCAACCTCTGTGACCAGTGGGCTGTGCATCTTGGCTGTTATTCCAGTTTCCTATGGGCCCAATTCTTTTTACTAGTACTGTTACAGTAACAGAGGGGACATCATAGGCAGGTGTGGTGAGCAAGCATGAGGAAGTACCTCCTCTGTGGTAGCTTGTTATAGATCTGATATGAAGGAGGAAGGATCTTTCCATTTTAGTATTCCTTTCATAGAGACAAATTATGTTTAATTGCTTAATATTGACTCAGCTTCAATAATCTTCTATGATATTACAACACACACACACACACACACACACAAGCATGGAATTCAGATTAGAGTGCTTAATGCTGCTATGATATTAAATACCTGGACTATTGCTTTACCCACTGTGTTTTAAATTTTTTCATGAATAGTAATTTATGGTTGTTATAAAATATTCAATCAATATAAAGTAAGCATATGGAGCAGGTGCCAGTATCTTGTTAAGTATTTGTTGTTTTCCCTGAAAGAAAGGATCTTACCTCACTGCTGCTAAGGCTTTGCAAGATTATGCTCTGATTTTTGTTAACTGTCGTCATATCAGTTGGAGAGGAGTTGTTATCATGGCAAATATCAAGTAATGATTCAGCATGTCTCTCTGCCAAAAGAAACATAATAACATCTTAGATAAGAAATATCTCCAGCAATTGCACAAGAGGATCTAAAACAATGCCTCTGGGCTTTAAAAACAGTGTTGTTGTGTCAAAGAACTTCTTGACATCATGGTCTGGACATCGTAGCTGGGACAGCAGCACTAGGTGACAGTCTTCACAGGGAGAGTGGTGAAGGCAGTCACTGCACAGAAGGAATGACCGAGGGGAAAACTAACAGTGACAGGCGTTGGTGGAAATCCTTGTCATACAAAGAGGAAAAAGTAAAAGATACCTTGGCATTTTTAGAAATGGAAATAGTTTTTAGAAGGCTGGAATGAAATCAATCAACATCTGAATATCTATGACTTCACAGGGTCTGGGAGAAATTAAAGTTACTAAGATTTTGAATTAACATCACTCCATCTCATATTTAACGTCTACATCTTTCCTGCAACACTTTAATCTAGGGGCTGAAGCATGGGCAAGAGTGTTTCAATCGTTACAACCATCAACAACTAATGTAAGTTAAGGAAATCCTCCTCATCAAAGGTCCATACACAGAGAAGAAGGACGTCTGTCCTTTGTAATTCTATAAGATGATCTCTCATCATAGACTTCCACTGGAAGAAGGTTGGATAGGAAAACTGTAGATTTCTTCCAAATAAACTCCAAATTGCTTACAGGGTAGAGAAAACTATGCTGGTGCAATTGCTAATGGTCTTTCCTTTTCTGAAACTTCCATACTGCCTTGGATTATCTACAATCATTTTATGGGAAGTAAAAGAGATCTCATGAGCTCTGGGGGCCTAGTGGGTGAAGAATCACACTGTCAATCCAGAGGCAAGTTGTTTGAATCCACCAGTTGCTGAACAACTGAAAGATAGGCAATCTCCTCCCATGTGACTTACGACTTCTGAAAACCTACTGAAGGGTCAGTCAGCTATGAGTCAGTGCCATGAAGTCAATGAGTAATTTAGAAGTAATCCCAATACAATGTGGCAAACAACTGAATTCAGAACCTTATAGACCAATCAAGCAAGCTCTGATGGCCTAGTAAGGAGCTCTACTGTCAACCCAAAAGCATGGGGTTCAAATTCACCAGCTGCTCTGCAGCAGAAAGATGGGCAATCTCCTTCTATTGTTGTTGTTGTGTACCATAGCTGATCTTCCGGCGGGTTTTCAGAAGCAGTTATTACATATTATCACTTTAAAAGTTTAAGATTGGCAAAAGTTTAAGTTTCAGGCAAGATTGTTAAATGAAATCCTCAGTGAGGAGCTGGAAGTTACATTTGATCTGCAGTTTCCAGGAACAAAAGTTCTCAGATAGTCCAAGGGGACTTGCTTTTCCCATCTAGAATTTGAAATTACATGAAATGGACAGAGCTCTGAATACCAAAGACTAATTGCCAGTTAGTTCCCAGTGACCTTGCCCTCATCTGGATAGTCCTCCTGCTATCCAGACTACTTCAAACAGGCATCAACTCTTCAATGGAAGCTCCCTCCTCTTGCAATGATCTTTCTGTTTATCATGTAATGGAAATAAAATTGAACACGGAATCTAACCCAGAACATCAATTTCCTCACTATACTTCCTTTAACCTCTGCAATCTATCTTCTGCCTCTCTCCTGCCACTGAATCTGCACATTTCCTTAACACATCTGCTTTTCACTCTTTCCCAACACATTGTTTTACTCCTTACTTTCTGAAATTCTTTTCCACTTCACCCTTTGCAGTTAGCATTCCCAAGTCGCTATGTGTACACTGCTGTCTATCTGTGGATGCACCTCCTCAGCTCTCTCCTGGACAGCTCTCTCACACCATCCGTCCTTGAAGTCTTCTCTAGTCTCAGATCCTATGCTGTCCTTCTGTAGACAACTTAGAAACTACTTTATTAGCCCATCTTTTCTCATAAGTCCATTCCTACAGAAAATTGCTACTTTAAAGTTCCAAGATTCTATTAAATTCTGTATTTTTTTTTTCATTTCACATACTTTGGGCATGCTGTTATTAATGCATTTGACACATCAGCGTCACAGTGTTCAGCCTCACAGCAACCACAAGTGACCGCAGAATGACAACTTGTACACCAGGGCTATGCGACCTAGAGGAATGTCTGAACAAAAACAATGAAAGACAGGCCTGCAACTTGACAGCACTTAACAAGAACAACAACAAATATTAAGATGACCATTTCTAGAGAAAGATATCATACTTCAGGATAGCAGAAAGTTAGTGAAAAAGAGAAGACTCTCAAGGGGATGGATGGATTGACATGGTAACTCCAACTCATTATACAACCCTTAAATACAGAGGAGATAGTGAGCACAGCACAGGACTGGGCCATGTTTCCTTTTCTTGGACAGAGGGTCTCTTTGCTATTTTGACTGGACTCATTTAACTTCCTCTTCCATACCTGCA
The DNA here is from genome assembly GCF_000299155.1 of Elephantulus edwardii. NCBI lineage: Eukaryota > Metazoa > Chordata > Mammalia > Macroscelidea > Macroscelididae > Elephantulus > Elephantulus edwardii. The sequence continues at coordinate 1,223,344 of NW_006399760.1, read as the reverse complement.
CCAAACAAGAATACATTCAATTTTGTTGACTGTATTTCTATTTTCTTAGTTAGTAGGTCTGAAATTTTTTAATAATCTTTGCCTCAACTCTCTGAATTTTTGTCTCGATACATCATCTATTATTTCTACCTTATTAAGTCGTGAGTCTTCGTTCACAATATCTCTCAAATTCACAATCTGCAACATCTCTCAGGCCCACCACCATATGCCATTGAGTTCTTTTCTTGAGTATTATCACCACATATAGGGAGCTCTGGTGGCCTAGAGGCAAGAAGATGTGCTGCAATCGAGAAGTCATGTGGTTTGAATCCACCAGCTGCTCCACAGGAGAAGCATGGGCAACCTCCATATATATGAGTATTCTATGTGCTGTTGCCATTCCTAAGGTTTTCACCGGCCAATATTTTTTTCCAAGAAATAGATAGCCAGGTCCTTCTTCCAACTCTGTCTTAGTATGAAAGCTCTGCTGAAATCCATCTATCATGGTTGACCCTACTGATATTTGAAGTACATAGTTTTCAAATAATCTTACAGAAACATGAAATCTATCACAGTACAATAAACTTCCAGATGAGTGGTGACTGACAGACTCCGGTACAATTACACCTCAACCTCAAGAAAACAAAAGGCTTCACAGTTTGGTCAATAAAAACATCATTATAAACAGAAAAGACTGAAATTGTCAAGAATTTAATTTTGCTCAGATCCACCATCAACATTAACAGAAGCAGCAGTCAGGAAATGAAATGGTGCACTGGGCAAAGCTACTGCAAGAAACTCCTTTTCTCATAAAGACAAGTACTGCATAAGACCACTATTGCAAAAATTGAAGGATCACTAATAAGATATATACAAAAGTCCAAAAGGGGCAAGGACAGTGAAGAGCAGCTGGTGGTGGGGAGAGGGGAAAATCTTGGGGTCACTGAGTTATGTGGGCAGAGTGAGGGGTTGAAAGAATTAGGAAAGATTCAGTGAGGAACTGAAAAAGTGGGGTAATGGTGGACATAGATCAATGGTGATTAATTTTATAAAACCCAAAGTATAGAAATGAGTCTATAAACACAATGTGAATAGAAAAAATTTGTGAAAAACAATATATATAGACAAAATAACATATACGAATTTTGCATGCCAACTAATATAAAATAAAATTCATTTTTAAAAAGTTCACCTCATACCAAAAAAATTCTACAAGGTGTATAAGTGACTTAAGAGTAAAACCAAAAATTATAAAGTTCATCAGAGAAGAAAAGTAGGAATAAATCTTGAAACCCTAACCTATGGCATGAATAGATTTTTTTTTTCCAAGCATAATTAAAAACCTACTGCCAGGAGAGGATAAAGTAGATGAACGGACCTGCTAATAAGAAAATCTTCATGTGCATCAAAACAATTTCTCCAATAGTGAAAAGGAAGTTCACAGATTGGGAAAAAATATTTGGCAATGACATAACTGATAGGAGACTCATCTGAAAAGTACAGACTATTAGGCACTTTTAAAAGAAAAAGACAAGAAACCGGGACACAAAATGGGTAGAAGAGGTGAATAGAATCTTCACCAGAGGCCAACTAACACATGATGGCTCAAGACCACTAGCCATTAGAAAGATGCAAATCTAAACAATGACATATCGTTTCTCACCAGCAACAATAGCAAAATTCCACAGAACAGCAAACAACAAATGCTGGTGAGGATGTGAAGAGATTGGAACTCTCATAAATTGCTGAAGCGAATGTAAAAAGGTACAAGCATTATGGAAGGCAGTCTAGTACATTTTCAAAAAGGTTGAATATAGAAATATCATTTGACCCAGTTATCCTACTACTGGGAATAGACTCTAAAGAAATCAGAGATGTGATACAAACAGATGTATGCATACCCGTGTTTATGGAAGCATTACTTAAAGTAGCAAAGAGACAGAAGCAGTGCAAATGCCCATTGACAATGGAACAGACACATTCATACAGAGGAATATTATACAGCATAGAAAAAAAACTCATAAAACACTATACAATCTGGATGAGTCTGGGAGACATTATGCTGAATGGAATATCTCAGTCACAAAAAAGACAAATATGAATCTCACTCCCTGATTTCAAATCCTACTACAGTGCTGTGGTGGTTAAGACAGTTTGGTACAGGTACAACGACAGACACATAGATCAATGGAATAGAATTGAGAACCCGGAGATCAGCCCATCTATCTATCATCTTTGGTCAACTGATTTTTGACAAGCAGATGAAATCAGTTAAGTGGGGAAATGACAGCCTTTTAACAAATGGTGTTGGCAAAATGGGAAAAGTATCTGCAAAAGACTCAAGCAAGATCCCCACCTCACTCCGTATAGAAAAACCAACTCAAGGTGGATCATAGACCTAAGACTAAAACCAAGGACTATAAACATCATTAAAGAAAAGCTTGGAAGAATGCTAGAAGTCCTAATCCACAATATAAACAGTATTCCAAGTATCCTGAAAAACCTATAACAAGGAGAAGATAAAATAGATGAATGGGATCTTCTAAGAATCAAATCCCTCTGCACATCCAAAAACTTCTCAACAGGGTAAAAAGGGAAGCCACCAACTGGGAAAAAGTATTTGGTAATGACATATCAGATAAGGGACTTATATCCAGAATTTATAAAATACTTGAGCACCACAACAAGATAAAGGTAAATAATCCAATCGAAAAATGGACACAGGATATGAACAGACTCTTCACCAAAGAAGACATTCAGATGTTCAACAAGCACATGAAGAAATGTTCAAAATCCCTAGCTCTAACAGAGATGCAATTTAAAACAACCATGAGATATCCTCTCACCCAAGCAAAATTTAACAGAACAGCAAGCAACAAATGATGGCGAGGTTGTGGAGAAACTGGAACCCTTATTCACTGTTGATGGGAGTGTAAAATGGTACAACCACTGTGGAAGGCGATATGGCGCTTTCTCAAAAAGTTGCAAATAGATATACCATTTGACCCAGCAATATACACAAAGAGACCATAACTGACATCCAAGAAGATATAGGCACACCCATGTTTATCGCAGTTTTGTTCACAATAGCCAGGAGGTGGAAACAACCTAAGTACCCATCAACAAACGAAATGGATAGAGAAGCTGTGGTATATTCACACAATGGAATACTATGCTGCATTGAAAAACAAGGAATTCATGCAATGTTATTCCAAATGGGTGGCCCTGGAGGACATTATGCCAAGTGAAGTATCTCAGTCACAAAAGGACAAATGCTGCATCGTGCCACTGTTGTAAAACAGGACTGACCTCGGGGTTGGCAGGAGACTGAGAAAGATAGGATAAATAATGTATACTGCATTGAAACAGATGAGGGAGAAAACTGTTTAAAAGGGATATGTGATTAGGTATTTTTTTGTCATGATGGGAGTCCAGAGCGAAGGCTGCATAGTGAAGTAGATGGGAGGGAGGTGCTGTGTGTAAAACAATGAAAGAATTTTTCTTTTACTTTTCGAAGAGAGTAATGTACTACTGGGGGGGAGGGTTGGGAGGGGAGAAAAGTACAACAATGAATGAATGGAAATCCAAAGTCTCTGTAAATTTTCATTGACATTAATAATAAATTAAAAAAAAAAAACCAAAAGGGCAAATATTGCATAAGATCACTGTTAGAATTGAGAGGAGATGAGGGGAGATCAAGAAAAGAATGGGTAGATAATAACACTGCACTGGAATAGGTTAACAGAAGGACAATCTGAAAGGAATGGATGATTAAAAATTATGTGTATGACAATTAACTGCCTGGAACAGGACAAGTATTAGGAACAGAATTGAGGAAGGAGGAGGGAGGAAAATGTTCATGCATCAAAGAATGAAAATTAATCTCTTTGTAAACTTTCACTAAAAAAAATTATAAAATCCTGTATTATATTCCTTATTTTATGTTCTTGAATTTTCTGACAATTTTACAACTTTAATCCCCACAATCCGTTCTTCCACAAAACATGCGACTTCTATTAAATATGCCATATAGTGAAGTACATGTCCAGTCTTCCCTCAGTTCATTACATGTTCATCACTATGGTAGAAGTGATAACCTAAGCATGGATCAGTGAGACCCTGGCCTGCACCAAGTCTGGTGATGGGCCTGTACCAATGGAGGGCACTGTGTGAAAGCTCTATTCCAGGTGGCACCACTCTTGCCACCCTGGGCTCTGGTTCCCATTCACGGTGGGCTTTCATTGCACTTTGGGTCTGTACACAGTGAACTCCGGTTGGCAGGGCTTCACCATGCTGCAGATCTGGGCAGGTCACATCTGAATTCAGCTCAATTTAGGGTGGGAACTAGGAGACTCCAGCACATTCTGCATTCTTACCATGACCACAGAACCCAACACAATCAAGGCCTATGATTTGGAGATAGTCAATTCATGAGAGCCAATTTTTAAATGTAGGGGAAAAGATTATTAAACACAGTTATTACTGAAAACTCAGCTGAAATACTGCTGAGTCAGTTCCAACTCTTTGCAATCCTATAGGACAGAACAGAACTTCCCTTTCAGTTTTCCAAGGCTGTCATGTTTACAGAAGTAGACCTTCATCTTTTTCACATGGAGCCACTGAGGAGTTCAAACCATTGCTGATATTTTGCTTGGTAGCTGAATACTTAACCACTGCCTCACCAAAATACGATTTTTATTGAAAAATTATGTTGAGTTAAATAAGTTAGTCTCAAAAAGACAAATACTGCATTATCTCACTTACACAATACTCAAATACATAAAAAACAGATTGTGGTTATAGGAATGGGAAGAGAAGGAAAGGGAGAATTTTGCTTCCAAACACATTGAGTGAATGTTAATGGCAGTGGAATGATTGAGGAAAGGACAGTGATAATGATTACATAGTATGAAGAATATAATTTGAATTGATGTTTGATGTCTCTATTTTCACTACAATAAAAAATTACAGTAAATTAAATAAGCTTACAATTAAGCAAACTATATTAAAGACAAAACTAACATACACTCAAAACCCATCACTCCTAAACTGTTTACAACACTTTACTATTCTCCAAACTCTTTTTATTGGTGGGAATATTCCATTTTCCCAATGTGACTTTTAGAGACATCATGCTAGTAGTTTGAAATTGGTATGGAGAGAGTATTTATGCCCCAGAAATTAGTAAATGCTACAATTGATGCCTTTGAGCTGTGGTGCTTGAGAAGAGTGTTGAATATACCGTGCACTGCAAGGAGAACGAACAGGTTTGTCCTGGAGAGAGTGAAGCCAGGATGCTCCTTGGAGTCAAGGATTCTGAATCTTTGTCTGACATACTTTGGACATGTTGCAAGGTGGGACTGTCCTCAGAGAGGGCCATCATGTTTGGGAGAGTGGAGGGGCGGTGCAGGAGAGGAAGACCCTCAATGAAATGCATCGATTCTGTGAGTGGAGTGGTGGGAATGAGTGTGTTTGAGACGGTGAGGTTGGCACAGGATAGAATGGCATTTAGGGCTCTTGTACATAGGGTTGCTATGAGTCTCAAGTGACTCGATGGCACAGAACAACAACAACAAAAAATCATAGATTCCTACTCCTCTCTAGGAGCTTGGTGTTAAAAAACACACTATTGGTTCCTAGTCACTTGCCCAGTCCATTGACTGATAAAAATCACTCTCATTTTCATCTGAAGTTTAGAACACCAATATGTTAAGTCTTTAAGTTTTAGGCACAGCTTTGCCCCCTTTGTGTTGCCACAAACAAGAACCAATCCTTTTAGAGTTAAATTTTCACAAAATCATGTATGCTCAGAGACTTTCTTTTGTATCTTTTTGTTGTGTCTGTTCTTATGTCATTCCTCACTCTTCTCATCTATATCAAAAGTCTCTCTTTTCCCCTAATTTGTTCTGTATGCTATCCAGTCAAACCAAACCACCATAAGACCTGCTTCCCCTTCCAAGTTCACAGCAAACTCCTTCTCCTAACTTGGGTAACCCCAACTGTACACTTTAGAAAGTCTGGACTGTGCCTTGCACTAATTTGCAGCTCTAAATTACTCGGTCACAAACCTTGTACAGAGTCATCCAAGAAGTAGTTGGTTTGGTTACTTGAACTGCATTTATCAAATACATGTAAAGAAAGAAATATTTTTTAAAATGTTATTTTTGTTGTTGTTGTTTTGATAATACACACAGCACAACATATACGACTTCAACAATTTCTACATGTACAATTCAGTGACATTGATTATATTTTATGAATTGTACTACCATTCTCTCCCTGTTTTCTGACTTCTTCCTCCTCCATTTTCTATCTAATATTTCAAGTTTTTGTTGTCAATTTGATCCCATACAAAAAGATTTTAAAAGACTCCAATTATCAAAGTAGATATTCTTTACTAGTTAAGTGAAACTATTGTTTAATTTAGACTTTCAGAGGGATTTTTGGTTTACAGTTAAAAGATTATTTCAGAACAATAATTCTGGGAGTTCATACAGTCTCTCAAGGCCTAGGAACTCTGGACACCATGAGAATTTGAGATCCTTTTCAGTATTTTGATTCGTTTGATCAGGATTCTTTTATAGAAAAATAGAAAACTGTCTAACAGGGATTTGATACTCAGAATAGAAATATTTACCTGGTTTTGGCATCGAACTCATTAGAATGTCCAATAACTGCTGTTTCTTCAAGCTCTTTATTTGTGACACATAATGTATTGCTGATTTTCCACTAAAATCACAGAGTTTAGGATCTCTATAAAGAAGATAATTAACAAAGATTATTTGGTTAAATAATGTGAAAAATAAAATCAGAATGAGAGAAAGAAAGCAATGATGGCATGTACACAAAGGCAGTTCACCAAGTTTTGGAAAAATAATGATTTAAAAATGTATCTAATAAGAACCCAACTCATTGCCGTCAAGCCAGAACCAATTCGAAGCTGGCCCTCCAGTTGTTTTCCCCCACTGTAAATCACAGAGGAGGCATTGTCCAGCGTAATCACTTGGCATCACTGGTGGATCCAAACCACCAAGAGGTGTGGCCTTTGGGTTAGCAGCGGCATTCCTTTAAGACTAGTCTACCAGTTGTTGTTGTTGCTTGTCTAGTCAAGTATGACTCATAGCAACCCTGTGAACAGCCAACCTGAAAACTGCCCTATCTGGTGCCATCCATCTTCTCCACCTCTGAGGCACTAGAGTCCATTGCTGAAGTCACAGTGTCAGTCCATCTTGTTGGGGAATCTTTCTCTCCTTTGCTGACCCTTTATCTTTCAAAGTCTAATGTCCCTTTCCAACAAACAGCCTTGCCCTATATATAATGACATTTTTTCAAAGTTTGAATAAAAGTGTTGTGGTCTTTATTGCCTTCCTACTCCACCAGTTAAAAATACTGATATTTGAAGCATATTTCACATGCTTGGGCACATCGTTAAGAGGAGCTAGTCTGTGGAGAAAGGCATCATGCTTAAAAGGTGGAGGGCTTATATAGGAAAAGTAGACTTTCAACAAAGTGGATTGATATGGTGACTGTAACTATGGGCTCAAGCGTATTGGAGATGGTCAGCATGGTAAAAATAGAAAAGAGGTTAAACCCATTGTTCATAGGGTTGTTAAGACTCACAATCAACTTGAGGGCACATAACAACAACAACAAAAACATTTTAAGAAATTCTTCATCTTTGTGCAAAAAAAGTGTTTTTAAGGATGTATAAGTCAAGTACAGTTCATCCGGGAGGCTGAGCTGTATGAAGAAGAATGTGGCTTAAGGATTGGAGGAAGATTCATCAATAATCTGCGTTATGCGGATGACACAACCCTGCTTGCTGAAACTAAGGAGGACCTGAAGCGCCTTCAGTATGGATTGAAACTCAACATCAAGAAAACAAAGATCCTCACCACTGGGCCAATCAGCAGCATTATGATAGATGGTGAAGAAATTGAGATTGTTAACTGCTTTCATTTGCTTGGCTCCACAATCAACACTCTTAGTACCAACAGCCAGAAAATTAAGAGATGAATTGCACAGGAAAGTTGGTTGTCAGGGACCTCTACAGAGTATAAGAAATGATGTCAGTCTGGAGACCAAGGTGCAACTGATCTAAGCCATAGTCTTCACAATTACTTGCTATGTGTCAGAGAGCTGTACAATGACCAGGGGTTAGTGGTGCTGGAGAAGAGTGCTGAACACACCCTGGACTGCCAGGAGAACAAAACAGGTTTGTCCTAGAAAGGGTGAAGACAGCCTGCTCCTTGGAGACAAGGATTCTGAGGCTTCATATGATATACTTTGAGCAAGTTGTAAGAAAGGATCGGTCTTTGGAGAAGGACATCATGCTTGGAATCGTGGAGGGACGGAGAAAGAGAGGGAAGCCATCAATGAAATGGATTGATACAGTGACAGGGCTAATGAGGGTAGGTGTGTCAGAAAAAGTAAAGTTGGCACAGGATAGAGCAGGTTTCAGAGCTGTTGTATATAGGGTCACTAGGAGTCACAAGCAACTCTATGGCACATAACAACAACAAATCAAGTAATGAGAAATTGTTATCTTATTATCCAAATACCTTATTTGATTGTTTTCTTTTCCTACCTAATCATTTAGAGTGAAGAGACTGACATTGTAAACAGCTCTGGTTTGCATGGCTCTACAGTCAACATTCTTGGCACCAGCAGCCAGGACATTAAAAGACAGTGTGTTGGGAAAATCTGCTGTCAGAGACCTCTCCAGAGTACTGAAGAGCAATGATGTTGGTCTGGAGACTAAGATGCACTTGACACAGGCCATGGTCTTTACAATCACTTGTTATGCATCAGAAAGATGAACAATAACTAGGGATGATAGGAGAGTTGATGACTTTGAGCTGTAGTGTTGGAGAAGAATATTGAATATTCCATGGACTGCGAAAAGAACAAACAGGTTCATCCTAAAGAGGGTTAAACCAGACTTCTCCTTGGAGGCAAGTTTTCTGAAGCTTCATCTGATATACTTTGGACATGTTACAAGGAGGGACCAGTCTTTGGAGAGGGATCTCATGCTTGAAAGGGTAGAGGGACATCACAGGAGAGGAAGACCCTCGATGAGATGGATTAATTTAGTGACTGGGGTAAAGGAGGTAGGTGTGTCAGAGACAATGCAATTGGCACAGGATAGAGCAGGGTTTAGGGCTGTTGTACATAGGGTGGCTCTGAGTCATAGGCAAATCGATGGCCCATAACAACAACAACAATCATTTAGAAAAACAGCTTTTAAAAAAACTTTTTCTTGTGATTTGAGTGAAAGTTTACAGAGCAAATTGGTTTTCCATTTATCAGTTCACACGTTCTGTTTTGCGACAGTAATTGCAATCTCCATCCTGTATCAGCACTCTACCAGCCTCCTCCTTGTTAGTGTTCACCTTGTAGGTCTTTCTATTGTTTGGCTGAAAGTTGAACCACAGGGGTGAATCCTGTACCAAACTTAAAAATGACCATAGACTTAGGGGTCCCACCTGTCACTGTAAGAAGCATGCTGTTGTTGTGGAGTACTGTAGAGTCAGAACTGGCCCATAGCTGACCCTACAACAGGTCTTCAGAGGCAGGAGGTTATTGCCCATAGCATATAATATTCTTATTATTTTTAAGGTTTTTTAATTTCTCCCCCTCCATAAAGCACATCCTGTTGTGATCCCTTTGAAACTAGATCCCCACTTCCAGGGAGGAGTATTCTTGTCTCAGGGAGGTGGAATCTGGTATTAGAATGGTCCATTAGTCCTTTAAACTCATTCTTTCTTTCTGTCTTTGATTTTCTTCGTTCTTCTTGGCTCTGAACAGAGAAAGTACCAATAGGTACAACTAAGATGGTCAGGCGCAACCTTTTCAGACTTCAGTAGCTACTCACCAAAATAGGCTGTACAGCATTGTCTACGTTGTGTCAATTGACCTTAATGTCCCCGGAGACTGTGTATGATTGTAAGCCCTTAGGCCCGATGATCCATTCCTTCAAGGTGTTTGGTTATGACTTAAAGGTTTTCATGACATCATCACCTACATTCTGTACTGTATTCATCCATATATTTGCAGCACATATATCTGTAGGAATACGCTCCGTCAAACAGATATTTTTGAGAATGCACTACCACTTGCCTTCCCATGCAAGTTCATCTCCAGATCCATTCACAGATTATTGTTATTACTATTGTCGCAGGATTGTGCATGTATTTCCTTTTGTAATTGAAATTTTAATGAAAGTTTACAGAGACTTTGGATTTCCTTTCATGTACTGTTGCACATTTTCCTCCCTGCACAGTTGAAAAAAAAAGAAAAATTCTTTCATTGTTATACAATCCCCCCAGCCCCCAGTCTAGTCTCCTATGCAGCTCTTATTTCTGGACTCCTGTCATGATAATAATACCTAATCATACATTCCTTTTAAACAGTTCTCTCCCTTATCTGTTTCAATGTAGTGTACATTATTTATCCCCTCTCTTCTTAGGTTCCCCCCAATCCCGATGTCAGTCCTGTTTTACAACAGTGGCACAATGCAGTATTTATCCTTTTGTGAGTGAGACATTTCACTCAGCATAATGTCCTGTAGGGTCATCCATTTTATATCATATTTCATGAGTTCTTTGTTTTTCAATGCAGCATAGTATTCCATTGTGTGAATATACCACAGCTTCTCTATCCATTTGTTTGTTGATAGGCACTTAGGCTGTTTTCATCTCTTTGCTATTGTGAACAAAGCCTCAATAAACATGGGTGTGCATATACATGCTTGGGTGGCTGTCGCAATGAGTCGCCTGCGACTCGATGGCACTTAACAACAACAACATATTCCCATTTCCATTCTTAACAATCTCTCCGGGTGTTTCTTAACTTTGAAAATCTAAACAACTTTCAAAATTTCATTTTCATCCTATGAAATTGAGTCTTTTACAAGATCAGGAGTCCCTGGGTGGCTCAAAGGCTTATCATCCAGAGGTACCTGGGGAAAAAAATGCCTTCAGATCAACTCTTTAAAATTCAACCATTGAAAACCTCATGTAACACAGTTCTATTCTGAAAAGATGTAAGAGCCCAAACTCACTTAACTAGAACTGGTCCATTTTTTTCTTTTTAAAAAAAAATAGAATGTCATGTTCTTGACTCTATCTTTGCTCTTAAAACTCCCCCCTCCTCCTCTCTCCCCCAACCAAACTTCTGTGATCCACAGAGAAAAACATGCTCTTTTCGATGACAAGATACCCAAACACTAGCATCTGGAAAGAAAGACTGCTTATTAACTCTGATTTTTTTTAAATAAAATTCTTTTTTTTCTTTTCTCCTAAAATAGTATGGTGGCATATGGTAATTTTTAGGTAAATGGAAATCACTATTATAATGTGACTTTGATGGAGGGATAACACTTTCTAAAATAGTTAGTGACACCATGGAAGTGAGAAGCTACAAATGAATTCTTTTACATTCCTCCTTAGTAGGGAGCTCTAGTGGTCTAGTGGTAAGGAATGGTGCTGCCAACCCAAAGGGTCACCTTTGGAATGCACCAACTTCCTGGCAGGAGAAAGAGGGGTAGTCTTCTTCCATGCAATTGAAAACCCACTAGAGGGTTAGCTATGGGTCAGTTCTGACTCAACAGTACACAACAACTATTAAGTGCTGAAATGAATTATTTAAATAAGTCAAACGTCTGATTATCATAAGAGTAATGGCTAATAATATAATATTTAAAATACATATATCACAGGATAAAGAGTTCTGGTAACATAATTCATAGGGACTTGCACCACTAAACCCAAGGCTGAGCCTCCCTGCTTGTTTGATGCCATCAGTGACATTTTAGGAGAAAGATAGGCAAATACCTCCCATGCAATTTTACAGTCTCCAAAAAATCCACTGGAAACTTGGCTCTGAGTTGGTTTTAGCACATTGGGAGTAAGTTTGAGGGTTTTTTTGTTGTTGTTAAGTACATCACATTGCAATTATGAAGTCCCTTTACAAACATGCACATGCAATTTACAAAAGGAGTCTGTATGTCTAAGTTTACAAATTACTTCCCTAAGTAACAATGGAGTAGATCCCCTTCAACTGATGTGGACTGACCACTTATACTCACGCATGATGTCTGAGGAGCTCGGATAGAACTTCCACCGGTCTGTAGACAGTTAGCATGTCGAGACTCTCAAACAGGTCCACATCTCTCACAGCCAGCATCACAGGGGTCAAGCCATGTTGATTTGGAAAATTTATATCCAGGAATTTCTCAGATGCCTTTAAAAACATGAAACTTCCTTTCTGTTAAGGTTTTATTTTTTAGTTATTTATACATATCTCTGCATATTCATTACTCGGCCAATTTCCCAAGCTAACTTCAACATATTCTTTCTCAATACGTATTCTGAGAAGAAGCTGGTGAGAGTATAGGCTTGATAAACAGATCGGTTTGAGCCTAAATTCTGACTCAGCAACCTCGTTATTTAACTTGTCTGATAGGGTTTCCAGGCAAAATAAGGGATATTCAATTAAAAGATAAATTCTTGTCATTGGGACATTCAACTACTAATAATAAAAAAAATTTATTTGTTCATCTAAAATGAAAATTTTACTCAGAGTCTTTAATTATTTGTTTTTAGTTTCTCAATCTGTCACCCTTTAGCTGACCTCCAGAGATTTCAAGTGAAAAAGCAGGAATAGTAGTGGTCACTGAGTGGATTCTGACCCCTCGTGACTCCATGTGTGCAGAGCAGAGCTGCTCCACAAGGTTTCCAAAGCTATGACCTTTAGGAGCAGGTCAGGCTTGTGTTTCCCCAAGATACCTCTGGGTAAATTTGAACCACCACTATTTTGGGTAGTTTGTTGTACTTGTTGTTATGTGATGTCGAGTTGACTATGACTCATAGTGATTCCATGAACAAAAGCTCTGCCCTTGTCCTATCCTGAGCCAACCTCACTGTCTCTGACACACCTGACCCCATTACCATAGTCACTGTGTCTCTCCATCTCATCCAGTCTTTCTCTCCTGGACTGTCCCTCCACCCTTCCAAGCATGATGTCCTTTTCCAAGGACTGGTCCCTCCTGACAACATACCTAATGTATGTGAGACAATTTTCAAAATCCTTGCCTCTAAGGAGCAATCTAGTTTCTCCCTCTCGAGGACAGATCTGTTTGTTCTGTTGGTAGTATGTTCAATACTCTTCTCCAGAAACACAATCCAAAGTCATTGATCGTTCTGTCCTCTTTATTTATTGTCTGACTTTCAGATGCAGAGCAATCAATTGAGAATACCATAGCCTGGATCAGGCACAGCTTAGTCTTTAAACTAAAATTGTTGCTCTGTTCGGACAACAGCTTATTAATCTAGGTATAGGTTTCGCATGAGCACTAAGTGTTCTGGGATTCCCATTCTTCTCAGTGTTAGCCAAAATTTGTTGTGATCCACACAGTCAAATACCTTTATAAAGTTGATAAAACACAGATAGATATCCCTCTGGTACTCTCTGTTTTCAGCCAAGATCCATCTAACATCAACAATGGTATTCCTAGTGCCATGGCCTCTTCTAAATTCAGCTTGTATTTCTGGCAGTTCTCTGTCAATGTACTCCTAGTTTTTGAATAATCTTCAGCCAGATTTTGCTTGCATGCGATATTATTTGATAATTTCCACATTATGTTGGATTATATTTTCTGAAATTGGAATAAATATGGATCACTTCCAGTCTACTGGCTAGCTAGCTGTCCTCCGGATTTCTTGGCATAACCTGGTGAGTACATCTAGGGTTACATCTATTTGCTGAAATATGACCACTGGTGTTTCATCAATTCCTGGGGCTTTATTTTTTTTTCCAATTCCTTCAGAGCAGCTTGAAATTATTCCTTTATCACTATTTGTTCTTGATCATATGCTACTTCCTGTAAGGGTTCTGTGTTAGCCAATTCTTTTTGGTACAATAGCTCCATGTATTCTTTCCATTTTCTTTTTATGTTTCTTGGGTCATTCAAGATTTTTCTCACAGAATCTTTAAATAGTGCAACTTGAGGCTTGAATTTGTTCAGTTTCTTCAGCTTGGGAAATGCTGAGTGACTTCTTCCCTTTCTATTTTCTGACTCCAGGTCTTTGCACATTTCATTATAATACTTTGGTTTTTCTTCACATTCTGTCCTTTGAAATCTTCTGTTCAACTCTTTAACTTTTTAATTTCTTCCCTTCTCAGCACTCAAGTGCAATATTCAGAGTGTCTTCTAACATCCATTTAAAATATCTTCTAACATCCATTTTAGTCTTCTCTTCCTTCACTGTCTTTGTAATGACCTTTTGCTTTCTACATGGATGATATTCTTGATATCATCCCACAGCTAATCTGGTCTTTGTTAACTGGAGTTAAGTGCCTCAAACCTATTCTTAAGAAGGTTTTTAAATTCAAATGAAATAGATTGAAGTAATATATTGGTTTTGTGGAATTGTTTTCATTTTCTTTGGTTTCAATTTCGGTAATAGTGGAGTGTTTAACCATTTGCACCACTCAGGGACTCCTGTTTTAATGGTTTGACTACAAAAATAATTTAATGGAGTGATGCAAATAGGTGTTCAGTAAGTGTTTGTTGAAGAAATTAATTTATTCATTATGAATCCATAATAATAAAGTAGCTTATTTAACTATATACTGGTGAATTAATGTAGATGCATATAAATCTTTTGTTTTCTTGAAAATGAAATTGAATTTGGATAATTCATAACCCAAAAAGCCACTTTAAGGTGAACTGCTAAACTGTTTATCTTGTAAACCAAAGTAACTCACTAATTTCCATCTCTGTTTCACTTTGTGTCATTTTTGTATAGTCAAAATGTCTCTACCTCAACTTCTCCAGGGACAGAACAGAGATAATGATATTACCTCAGAGGAGTGCTTTGGGAATTAATTAGTTAATATTTTTTCAGTCTCTAAAAAAGAAATCACCTCTTATATCAATGTTTATTATTAGTGAGAACAAACATGAAAGTTCTCAGCTGAGAAAAGTCTTGCCATAGCACTTTAATTCAGCATCTGTTGATTAAGTGCTGCATCTAGTTACAGCACTAATTCCTTAAAATGAAGTTCTAATCCTTAGATGTAAAACCCCCCACAGATTTCAGGTTACATGATCGCAGCTGTTGTAAATATCATTCAGAATGTAATGTTTTAGGGAACTCTGGTGGCCTAGTGGTTAGAAGCTGCCCTGTAATCCCGAAGGCGTGCAGTTCAAATCCATCAGATCCTCCTCTGGAGAATGAGGGGCAATCTCATATTGTGCCAGTCAGATCTGACTTGAAAGGACACAACAAGGGGAGGAATTTTTTTTAAAAAGGTAACATTTTCTAAAAAGACATTAAGCCTCATTCGTGGTGTGTGGTCATTTTAGTGTATCTTTTAGTACAACCAAAAAATATAAATATTTCTTTATTTTCACTTTACTTCTCTTGATTGAAGGTTTACAAAGTTTGTGCTGTTTTTTTTATTCTTAAAGATATCTTTAGATTTTGCTATAGCTATTTATGGAGTCCCTGGATATTGCAAAAGGTTGAGAATTTGGCTGTTAGCTGAAAGCTTGGTGGTTCAAAGCTACTACAAGATCTTGAAATAAAGACCTCAGGACCTACTTCTGAAAGACCACTGAAGCATAGATTGACTCAACAACACATGGAGTCTCAATGAGTTGAAATTGACTCGATAGCCAACGATTTGGCATTGGCTTGTCCCCCTATCCTTGAACTACAGAGTGATTAGAACAGGTTGGAAGAAGTGCATCCAAGCTGCTCATTAGAAGTGAGGGTAAGGAGACTTCACCTCACACACTTTGGGCATGTAAGGGCTAGTACTTGGAGGGAGCCAACATCCTTGGAAAAGTAGAAGGTCTGTGAAAAAGAGGAAGACACTCAACAAGATGAACTGACAGTGGCTATGACAATAGCTTTGAGTAAGCACTGATTGTGAAGATGGCATAGGCTCAGGCAGAATTTTGTTCTGTTGTATGTAGAATCTTTACGGATTGAAGACAACCCAAGGGCCCCTAACACAACAAAATAGCTTTCCCTTTTCTTCATCTTGTGTCTTTACTGTCAGGGTATGGATAAACTGTTTCCTAGCAGCAATTGATTTTCTTTTCCCCAGTTGTAAGGTCATGTGGTCTGGTAATATCTTTGCAGGTGAATGCCAAGAGTGTGTGTTTACTGGTCACCAACAATTAATGCCCTTCATTACACATATAATTTTGCAAGTTGTTTTAGGAAAAGACATTTACAAGTTTAGAATATAAATTAAAAGGCCAATGCCTGGGGAAATGAGTATTTTAATTTTTTTAACACACCTAAATAATATGCAAGGCATAGGCTCTTTGATTCCCTTTTCAAGACAAAGATAATAACTGCAACTGTCCCAAAGGGATCTAAACAGCAACTGTAGAAATGGCAGTGATGTCAAGGGAACCCCTTTGAGCTAGTTGACAGCAGTCCTCAGGAGACTTTCTGGGAGCACATCATTTCTCAAGGGTGTTGCATGACTTCTGCTAACATTCAGATGGGGCAAAGTGGAAGTAGGCACCCATGTGCTTTTATTATCTTGCTTTCCAACCCAGTGTTCTGTTTGATCCTGTTACTTGCTCATATTTTCTGCCTAAAACTTTCTCTACTTTTAAAGTAAATTGCACTTGTAAAGAATTTTTTTTGTTTTTAAAACATATGTGTCTATCTATATGTATGTATGCGTATGTATTTTGTAAACTTCTTGATACTTGTGCAAAAGCAGATGCAAACATCAATTAACTAACCAGCAAGTGTTGAAGTTGTTCGAGATCACCTTGCCATGAGCTTTGTAGAAGTTTCATTTGGGGAGGCTGGACTCCATTGATGGCCAAGAGAAGCTGCCTTTGAATGTTGCCATTGGCTACATGGACTGCAGTTTGATTGCTGTAATTGCAAAGGGTAATATCTGCCCCCTTTTCCAGAAGAAACGCAACGACCTGAAAAAGCATGAAATTTTTCTTTAGCATTTTTGAGTGCCACCAGTGTCTTCAGAGCTGGATGTAAAACTGGCTTAGATGTGGCTTTCTAAGGAAAGGAGAATGAAATGTGAATAAAATAAATGGTTAACTTCAATGCCAGGGACTGCTATTACTTCACCCATTCATTCATTCATTGTTGTCAAGTCAAAATTGAATTGATTTGTAGCTAACCCTTTAGCAAGTTTCCAGAGACTGTAGATCACACAGGAAGAGATTGCCCATATTCCTACTCTGAAGACCTTAGAAGATTTGAGCCACCTATCTCAAGTTGTAATTGAGAGAGTTGGCAATACAATTCACTATCCACTTGGCCACCTGCTAGTAGGCTTTTTAAATTTGGGAAATGAAAACTGATACGATATGACTGATTTTTAGATGCTATTTTTAAGAACTATAATGAAAACATTTTACCATAAACCTATATAACATTGAAGTCCTATTAGGAACATCAAACAGCTAACTTAAAACACAAAGAATCCAGGCATATAGATTATTGAATGCTGCAAGTATTTCTAGAGATAGAATAGATGCTATTCAAAATAGTGATGAAGTTAATTAATCATTGAGTTGGTTCTAACTAATAGTAAGCCCGTATGGTCAGACCCGCACTTCTTAGCCTTTTTCAGAAGTAATCCACTAGGCCTTACTTCCAAGAAACCTCTGGGTTAACTCAGAGCTCTAAACTTGTGGTTAGTAGCTAACCACATTAATTATCTGCATCCCACAGGAATTCCTCAAATAGGAAAGTAATAACTTATTCAACAAGTATGGGTTAGATACTTAGTGTGTAGCTGAAATTGTGTTTGGTGCTGAGATTTGAGGCAAGACATGGGGCCAGTTTTCAAGGTGTTTACAATCTAGTGAGACACAAAAAGAAGTTAAAGAGGGTATTGTAGCACAATATGATCAACAGAATTTTAGAGTTAATACAGGAGAACAAGAACTGCTCAGGAGAATTGTATTAATCTGTTGCAGATGGTCAGGAAAGGCTGATAGGGGTAAGTGAAGTAAAAGTTGATCCCTAAAGGATCCAGTTATCTAGGGGGGGAAATGAGTAAAAATTGTCCTACGCAAAAGATACTATTATTTTTGTGTGCCATTGGGTCTGACCATAGATAACCTTCCAGCAGTAAATTGAATGGGAGGAGATTGTCCGTTCTTCTCACACAGAGCAGCTAGTGGATTTAAACTGAGAGTCTTTAGGGTTGTAGCTCACCTTCTTACCACTAGGCCACCAGAGCTCCCTAAGCAATGGATTTAGTGGTAACAAATTACTGCAGACAGGAAGACAAAAAACCTTCAAAGCTCTTGAAGGATTTGGGCGTAACAGGAGCTCAAAATGGAAGGAAGAATGGCAGGAGACATGGCTGGCCAAGTTCTCACAAATCCCAATGGAGAATTAGGAATTTCTCTTTAGGACAGGAATATGGGGCCTGGCATTGAAAGAATTTAAACAACAGAACAATGAGATCTGATCAGTGCTTTAGAAAACCACCCTGTCTGCTGAAATAGATTGCTGTTGGGCAGCAAGAGGAGAAATGGGGAGACTGGGGAGGAACCATTGTGGTAAACTTACAGGGAAACGGTGGCAAATGAATAGGAAAAGGATAGTGGAAATGAAGTTACTAGGGTAGAAAATAAATTATAGGATTGGGCACTTTTTTAAATTGAGATTTTAATGAAAGTTTATAAAGAACTTGTATTTCTACTCATTCATTGTTGCACATTTTCCTCCCTTCCCCTTCTTCCCCCCAGTTCACTTTATTTTTCTTTTGAAAAAAAAAAGATCTTTTGTTGTTATACAGTCCTTCCCCCAAGACCACTTTACTATACAGCTCTTATTCTGGACTCTTGTCATGCCAATAATATCTAATAATATATTTTTTTGTACAGTTCTCTCCCTTACTTGTTTCAATGCTGTGTACATTATTTATCCCCTCTTTTATCCCAACTCCCACGTCAGTCCTTTTTTATAACAGTGGCATTCTGAAACAGATGAGGGAGTGAATAATTTAAAAGCGATGTATGTTAGGATATTATGGTTATCACAAGAGTCCACAATTAAGGTTGCATAGTGGAATGTACTTGGGGCGGTGGAAGGGGTGCGGGGGATTGTGTACCAGGGAAGGAGTGTTTCTTTTACTTTTGAAAGAGAAGAGCAAACTTGGGTGGGGGAGGGCTGGGCGGGGAGAGAAGTGCAGCAATGAATGAATGAATGGAAATCCAAAATCTCTGTAAATGCTCATTAAAATTATTTTTAAAAAACAAACAAACAAAAAAACAGTGGCATTGTGCAGTATTTGTCCTTTTGTGACTGAAATGTTTCACTCAGCATAATGTCCTCCAGGGTCACCCATTCTGAATAATATTTCATGAGTTCTTTGTCTTTCAGTGCTGCATAATATTCCATAGTGTGATTATACCACAGCTTCTCTGTCCATTTGCTTGTTGATGGGCACTTGGGTTGTTTCCAACTCTTTGGTATCGTGAACAAAGCAGCAATAAACATGGATGTGCATACATCTGGTTGAGTGGCAGTTCTGGTTTCTTCAGGGTATATTTCCAATAGTGGAATTGCTGGGTCAAATGGTGTTTCTGTTTTGAACTTTTTGAGAAAGCGCCATATTGCCTTCCACAGTGGTTGCATCATTTTACATTCCCACCAACAGTGAATAAGGGTTCCAATTTCTCCACAACCTTGCCAGCATTTGTTGTTTGCTGCTCTGTTAAATTTTGCTATTCTGACTGGAGTGAGAGGATATCTCATAGTTGTTTTGATTTGCATCTCTCTTAGAGCTAGGGATTTTGAGCACTACTTCATGCACATGTTTGTTTGCCATCTGAATGTCTTCTTTGGTGAAGTGTCTGTTCATATCCTGTGCCCATTTTGCAACTGGGTTGTTAACCTCTATCTTGTTGTGGTGCTCGAGTATTCTATAAATTCTAGATATAAGTCCTTTATCAGACATGTCATTTCCAAATATTTTTCCCAGTTTGTGGCTTTCCTTTTTACCCTGTTGGAGAAGTTTTTGGATGTTCATAGGGATTTGATTCTTAGAAGGTCCCATTCATCTATTTTATCCTCTTCTGGTTGTAGATTTTTCAGGATACTTGGAAGACTGTTCATGTTGTGGGTTAGTGCTTCTAGAGTTCTTCCAAGCTTTTCTCTAATGAGGTTTATAGTCCTTGGTTTTAGACCTAGGGCCTTACTCCACTTTAAGTTGGTTTTTGTGTATGGTGTGAGGTGTGGGTCTTGTTTGAGTTTTTTGCAGATGGTTTTTCCAATTTTGCCAACACCATTTGCTAAAAAGGCTGTCGTTTCCCCACTTAACTGATTTCATCTCCTTGTAAAAAATCAGTTGTCCATAGATAAGATGGGCTAATTTCTGGATTCTCAATTCTATTCCATTGATCTATGTGTCTGTCATTGTACCAGTACCACGCTGCCTTGACCACCACGGCTATGTAGTAGGATTTGAAATCAGAGCGTGAGATGCCTCCTATTTTGTTTCTCTTTTTTTTTTTTTTCTAAGGAGTGCTCTGTTTATTCTGGGTCTCCTTCCATTCCAAAGGAAGTTAAAGATTGCCTTTTGCATTCCATTGAAGAATGGAATTGGTATTTGTATTGAGATTGCATTGAACGTGTAGATTGCCTTTGGTAGGATTGTAATTTTCACAATATTGAGTCTTCTTATGCATGAGCAAGGTATATTCTTCCATTTCTCCAGGTCTCTTTTTGTTTCTTGTAGGAATGTTTTGCAATTTTCTTTGAACAGATCCTTTGGGGTTCTAGTGAGATTTACTCCCAAGTATTTAATCCTAGTTAGATTTACTCCCAAGTATTTAATCTTGTGATTCCCTATTGTGATGGGTATTGTTTTTCTTAGCTCCAGTTCTATATTTTCTTTGTCACTGTAGAGAAAGCGAATTGATTTTTGTATGTTGATCTTGTATCCTGCCACTTTGCTGAATTGGTCAACTCTGTTCAGTAGTTTTTTTACTGAATCTTTAGGGTTTTCTAAGTATGCTATCATATCATCTGAATATAGAGAAAATTTTACCTCCTCTTTGCCAATTTGGATACCTCTTATTTCCTTCTCTTGTCTTATTGCTATCGCTAAGACTTCTAATACAATAATGAATAGGAAATGTGATAGTGGGCATCCTTGCCTAGTTCCTGTTCTCAAAGGGAATGCCTTTAACCTCTGTCCATTGAGCACAATGTATATGCTTTTTACTTTGTTGAGGAAATTCCCTTCTACTCCTATTTGTGTATGTGTGTGTGTGTGTGTGTGTGTGTGTTTTAAACAGGAAAATGTGTTGCATTTTGTCAAAGGCCTTTCCTGTATCAATTGATAAGATCATATGGTTCTTGTCCTTTTCTTTATTAATATGATTAATTACACTGTTTTTCTTATGTTCACCATCCCTTTATACCTGTTATGAATCCTACTTATTCATGGTGAATTATTTTTTTTATGTATCACTGGATTCAATTGGCCAGGATTTTATTCAGTATTTTTGCATCTATGTTCATGAGAGATAACTGGTCTATAGTTTTCTGTTTTGGTGGTGTCTTTACCTGGCTTTGGTAACAAGGATATGTTTGCTTCGTAGAACGAGTTTGGGAGAATTCCATATTATTCTATTTTCTGAAATAGTTTATGTAGGATTGGTGACAGTTCTTCTCTGAATGTGTAATAAAATTCACTTGTAAAACCATCTGGTCTAGGGCTTTTTTTTGGCTGGAAGTTGATACTACCTTTTGAATTTCTTCCTTTGTAATTATCTGTTCAGGTGTTCAATTTTGGTTTGTGTCAGTTTAGGTAGTTTGTGATTTTCCAAGTATTTGCCCATTTCCTCTAGGTTTTCATATTTGTTTGAGTACAGTTGTTCATAATATTACATTGTTAATCTTTTTATTTTAGTTGTATCCATTGTGACATTGCCCATTTCATCTCTTATTCGGATTATTTGTGTCTTTTCCTTCTTTTCTTTTGTTAGTTTTGCTAGTAGTTTGTTGATTTCATTGACCTTTTCAAAGAACCAACTCCTTTTTGATAGTTTTGTTGATAGTTTCAATTGGTTTTCTGTTTTCTATTTCATTTATTTCCACCCTAATTTTTATAATTTCAGGGTGTTTTTTTTTGAGGGTGTCGGGTTTTTCTGCTGTTCTTTTCCAATTTGTTGCAGATGTTGGGTTAGAGAGTCAATGATAATTTTTTTCCTGTCTTTTATGTGTTAACTTATATGTATAAATTGACCTCTGATTACTGCTTTGGCTGTTTTTCAGAGGTTTTGGTAAGTTGTGTTTTTGTTGTCATTTGTTTCAAGAAACTTTTTAATTTCATTTTTTACTTCTTCTAGTACCCACTCATGTTCAAACAAGGTATTGTTCAGCTTCCACATGTATGTTTTTTCCCTTCTTTATCCTTTTGTTATTAATTTCTAATTTTGTAGCATTGTGGTCTAAGAAAATGCTTTGTATTATTTCTATATTTTTTAAATTTATTGATGCTTGTCTTGTGACATAAAATGTGATATATTCTGGAGAACGTTCCATGCACACTGAAGAAGAAGGTATACGTGCTTTTTGAGGATGCATTAGTCTATAAATATCTATAAGATGGAGTTGGTTTATTGTGTGGTTTAATTCCTCAGTGTCTTTGGTGAGTTTCTTTCTGGAAATTCTATCTTTTCTTGAGAGTGGTGTATTGAGGTCTCCAACTACTATAGTAATGTTATCTATTTCCTTTTTCAGTTTTGTTAATGATTCTTTTATATATTTGGTACATAGGTATTTATTTTTTTTATGTCTTCTTGTTCTATTGACCCTTTAATCATTATGTAGTGACCTTCCTTGTCCTTTGTGATGGTTTTTGCATTGAAATCTACTTTATCAAAGATTAATATCACTACTCATGCTTTCTTTTCATTACCATTTGCTTGGTATACTTTCCCCCACCCTTTTATTTTTAGTCTTTTTTTATCTTCTTTTTTTCAGGTTTGTTTTTTGTAGACAGCATATTGAAGAATTTGGGGGTTTTATCCAATCTGTTACTCTTTTTTTTTTTTTTTTGCAGTGGTGCCTTTAAACCATTTACATTCCATGTAATTATTGAGAGGCAAGTTTTCATTGCAATTATTTTGTTGAGTTCTTTTTGGTGGTGTTGTAGTTACATTGGTCCATCCTGCTTTCTGTGGCACCTCTGTAAGAAGGATGTCTTTCAGTGTTTCCTCCAATGCTGGTCTTGTTTTGACAAACTCCCTTAGGTTCTGTTTTCTGGGAGTATCTTAATCTCTCCTTTTGCTGGGTACAATATTCTTGTTTGACACTTGTGCTCTTTGAGTGTTTGATATATGTCATTCCATTGTCTTCTTGCTCTCATGGTTTCTGCTGAGAAATTGGCATTTAATCTTATTTGCTCTCTCTCAAAGGTTACTCTTTGTTTCTCCCTCACTGTTTTCAGAATTCTTGCCTTATCTTTTGTTCTGGCAAATTTGACTATGTTATGTCTTGGTGTTTTTCTTTTGGGGTCTATTCTATACGGTGTTCTCGCAGCTTCCTGAATATATATTATCTCATTCTTCATTATGCCTTGAAAGTTTTCTTCTAATAATTCTTCCACAACTTTTTCAGTCCCTTTAGTTGCTACTGCCTCTTCTGGAATTCCAAATATGTGCATGTTATTTATCTTAATGATGTCCCACATTATTTCAATTTTTTTTTCTTTTTCCTTTTTTTGGTTCTGCTTTTTGTTCTGATAGATCAATGGTGACAATCCTATCTTCTATGTCACTGGTTCTGTATTCTATGTCTTCAACTCTCTTCATATATCCCTCCATTATGTTGACAGCATCTGAAATATTGTTCTTCATATTCTGGATAGTGGTTTCTTGTTTTTCCAGAGCCTTTAATGCCTCATTTGTTTTATCTGCATTGTTTTGGATTGTTTTTTTAAGCTCTTCCTGGTCTTGCTTGCAGAGTCCTATAATTCTTCCAGTTTGTCTTTCACCCACTGGACACATTCAATCATTATTCTTTTAAATTCTGTATCAGAAAGTTTCATCAGACTTTCTGGCTTCAGGAAAGCCATTGACACTGTGTCTCTTTGTTAGGGTGACATCTTGCTTTGGGTTTGTGTAGAGAATTAGGTAACCTGCTTCCTACATGACATTGTTATGGTAGAGTTTTTAATGTATGAGGCAATAGCAAATTCTTGATCTGAAGTCACTGCTCGAGAGTGGTGAAGATGCTATCCTGCCTGAGTTTCTCTCTACCTTCTGACAGAAGGGAAGATCTGCTACAGTTTGATAGAGAAAAGGCCTGTGAATGCAGCCTCCTCTGTCAGCCAACTGCTGCAACTAGGGTAGCCCAAGGTGTTCTGGGCTAAAGGCAGTTGATGGACTGGTTGTGAGGACACACAAGGTGGAGCAAGGAAATGTGATTGGAAAACTAGGAATCTTTGGTTTTTCCCTTTGAGACTGAGCTCCAGCTGCCTGGTTCCCTTCTGATTGAGCTTAAGAGGTCCCACATGATCCAACCAAATATCAGTAACCCCACACAAAGTACCTCACCCAAGTTCTAGCATTGCTCTAGGCACAGGTATTGGTGTCAGGACTAGAGTTCCCAGTGTAGGGCATTGTTGTAAGGACCAGACTTCCAGGTGCAGGGCATTAGTGTTGGGACCAGAGTTCCAGGCAGGGGCATCAGCACTCAGACCTAAGTCTGTTTGTTAGTATTTGTAAATCCCTTGCTCAAATTCCAGTGATGTGGCACTCCCATGAGGCACAGCACTTCCATGAGGCAGTGTCAGGTGCTCCTGGGTATTGTTTCAGCCATCAGGCACTCCTGTGCCAGGACTCGTCACTCTGTAAAGGAGTCCCAGTGGTTCAGGGGCTAATTGGTCAGGTGCTTACCAAAAGGTCAGCATTTGGGACCTAACATTTGCATTGCTGGAGAAAGACTTGGTCATTTTCTTCTGTGAACAGTTTAGGAAATTTCTAGAAGAGGCAATTCTTCTTGGTCCTGAAGGGTCACTATGAGCTGGGATGAACTTGACAGCACAAGGTATGATTTTGTTTTGGTTGGTCAATAATCAGATATAGAGGCAGATGATGAGTCAGAAATCCCAAATTTCTGGTATCAGTTCACTTCCTTTATCTTGTCTGATGCCTCTGGAAGGCAGGCTGCTATGACCTCCTCCCAGAATCACTGCCTCAGTCCTCTATTGAGTCTCTCTATCTCCAAATGCCATTGCATGCCTTTATGGCCCTAGATGATATGAGAACCACATGATGGCGTGAGAGCCATGGATGAGATAATGAGGTTGGCTACCTTTCCAACGTCATCATGTGCCATAAAGACATAATCTGAGGCATTGTCTACATTTTGGCCTAAATAGTGATCCCAAATATACTAATTTCATAATTTTTCTTTAAGTTGTAAGCATGCACTTTTATATATTTTAGCATGTATACTACATTTTATTGTTTTTAAAAAGACTTGTGAAAGGGAGTAAAAACAGCTAGAAAATATAGAGATTGAAGAAGCAAAGATGTAAGGCAGGGTTTAGTGTCCCTTTGCACTTAAAGTTCTAAGAATTTATAAATTCCAAATTGCATGTAAGGGAAATTCATCTTTTTCACTCTCATTCCTAATTTTCCCTATCTAATCCCTTTTAATGATGGTCTTTATATAATTTTAGGAAAGTGTTGGTGGCCTAGTGGCTAAGGAGTTATATTGCCAACCCAAATGCAGGTAGCTCAAATCCACCAACTTCTCTGAGAAAAAATGATGGGCAATTTTCTCTTATGTGATCTGTTGTTGTTGTTATGTGCTGTTGACTCAACTAGGACTCATTATTCCCTTATGAACAGTGGATCTAAACCTTGCTTTACTCTGTGCCATCCTCTCTGTCACACTCCAGTCTGTGTGATTTATAACTTCAGAAACTCCAGTGGAGCATCGGCTATAGGTTGGTTCCAACTTGATGGCAAGTAATTGCATTACATTTCATATAAATTTTTTACACTCTCCTTCTATGTGATTTACTGCCTCTGAAAATCCACTGGAGGGTTAGCTACAAGTCAGTTTTGGCTCAACAGTTAATAGCAACATAAATTTTTATCTATCTATAATAAACTTGGAAGCAGGAGCAGCATCCACTTCCATAAATAGCTTGCCTACAGAAACCCTATGAACTTGGAGAAAGGATGAAAGTCATGCACACAAGTGTGAGGACTTTCGTTCATAGGGTCGCTATGAGTCGCCTATAACTCGACGGCACTTAGCAACAACAGCAACATCTATAATATAACTATCATATATATATTTATATGTATGTATATATGTGTGTCCATAGTGTGTGCATATGTGTGTGTATAGTATGTGTGTGTATATGTATACATATATACGTGTGTATATATACATATATGTGTGTGTGTGTGTGTGTGTATATATATATATAGAGAGAGAGAGAGAAGGATGGGCAATCTCCTTATAAACTGCCTCTGAAAACCCACTGGAGGGTCAGCTATGGGACGGTTCTGACTCAACGGTACTCAACAACAACACAACGTTGTGTGTGTCTTTATTGTGTACTATCAGTAGGAATCAGTCCATAGCTAACCTCTGGTGGATTTCAGGGACAGTTAATCATGTGCGAGGAGATTGCCTCTCCTTTTTCCACAGAGCAACTGGTGGCCTTGAACCACTGCCTTTGGGATGGCAGCACAGCATCACACATACATATATATATAGTACATTAATAAAAATATCATAGACTTTCACACTACAGTGACAGGGACCAATAAGATTAAAATGGGTTCTTTATCCACTTGTTTATCATTAAAAATATTTATTAAACATATAGATGTGCCAGGCACTCTGCTTATAGCTAGAGATGCAGCTAGAACAAAGAGGACAAAGTTTCCTGCCCTTCTGGGTCTTATTATTCATTTACTTGAGCTCTGGTGACCTAGAGATAAGGAGTTGACCTTTCAACACAAATGCACGCAGTTTGAATCCACCAAATACTCTGTGGAAGGAAGTTGGGCAATCTTTTCCTGTGTCATTTATAGCCTCTGAAAAACTGTTGGAAAGTCAGTTCTGAGTTTTTCTAACTCTACGGTATATCACAAAAACCCCAACATTAATTTATTACTCTTATTGCCATACTTCTCATATTATGTGCATTTGTTAAAGCAGAATACACATTTCCAAGTGCTGGTAGGGGAAGAGAAATGGAAAAAGAAGAATTTCATTAGGTCATGAGTTCTTCAATGCAGGTATCATGAAATCGACTATACCGCCATGGTTATTGTAGGAGTATCTGTTGACTGCGGGAAGGAATTAATAAAGATGTCCTCTACACTATTTAGTCTCCCAGTTCTTACTCTTCCCTCTTTTATGTCTTTTAATATTCTTGCATAGAGGGGGGAGATAATTATTGCTATTCCCAAACATTTTATTCTTAGGATCCTTAGATCCAAGTCCTAGGTACCACATTACCTCTGTGAGATTTTCTGCTGCTGCAGTAATGAGAGGTGTGTTTCCAGTCTTTGAGTGCTGAAAGTCGAGGTTGCCAAGAATGGAATGGACTTTTGTAATATGGTTGTAGATGAGCTCCACATCCCCTCCTGAAACCATCTCCAGGAAATCATGAATCAGTTTATTTTTATTCATCATTCTAATTTCATATATTTGCCTTTAAGAGAAAAGAAAAAAAACCAAAAATCTAATTACATGAAAATAAAAAATAGTGAATGGTTCAAATGTAATGTATCTTACCTTTAGTCACCTATTTCCTTTGATCTGCAAATATATTATAAATAGCTTGAGAGTTAATTGTGAGACTGATGTGAGACTTCCTATTTAATTAATATTTGTCATTGCATACAAGTTTAAATTAAGAGCAACAATGGTTTTCTATTATTTTGTAAGACCAACTATAATGCAGGAAAACAAAATATTGGATTGTAAAATGGTACAACTGCTATGGAAAGTAACTTGGCATTTCCTCAAAAACTGACCATAGAAATCTCATATCACCCATTTATTCCACTGCTGGGAAAATATCCCAAGGAAATTAGAAGTAAGACATGAATGGACATTTGGACACCTATTTTCATAGCAGTGTTATTCACAATACCAAGAAAATGAAAACCGTTCAAAAGCCCATCAACAAATGAATGGATTGAGAAATGATAGTTTATTTACTTAATGGAATACTACGCAGCACTAAAGAACAATGACTTCATAAAAGACTGTACCATTTGGGAGAGACTAGAGAGTATTATGTTGAATGAAATATCTTGATCACATAAGGACATTATATAAGGCCACTATTTTGAAAACAGGAGGATAAATGTTAAAAAGCTGAAAGAGAAAAATTACTAGGATAGTAGAGACTAATGAGTGGACAGGGTGAAGTAACAGGGCAGGTTAAACAGAGATTTGAAAATATGGGGCAATAATAGATGATGGTGATGGTGATGATGATGTGCCATCGAGTTGAGTATGACTCATAGCAACCCTATAAAAACAGATCCCTTATTCACTGTTGGTGAGAGTGAAAAATGGTGCAACAATTATGGTGCTTTCCCAAAAAGTTGAAAACAGAAATATCATTTGACCCAGCAATTATATGCACATCAGTGTTGATTGGTGCATTGTTCACAATAGCAAAGCATTGGAAACAACCCAAGTGCCCGTCAACAAACGAATGGCTAGCAAAGTTGTGGTATATTCACACAATGGAATACATGCTGCATTGAAAAACAAGGAACTCATGAAATATTATACAAAATGGGTGACCCTGGAGGACATTATGCCGAGTGAAATATCTCACTCACAAAAGGACAAATACTGCATCAGGCCACTGCTGTACAAAGGGATTGACATCGGGGTTGGGGGGAAACTAAGAGGGGACAAGTAATGAATAGAAGGAGTATATGATTAGGTTTTATTGTCATGACAAAAGTCCACAATGAAACTGCATTAGTGGAGTGGACAGGGATGGAAATTGTATAACAATTAAATAAGTTTTTATTTTTTATTTTTTTCTTTTACTTTTCAAAGAGAAAAACAAACTGGAGGGAGAGGTGGGCAGGGAGCTAAGTGTACAACAATGAATGAATGGAAATTCAAAGTTTCTGTAAACTTTCATTAAAATAAATTTTCAAAACCAGATCTGAAGTCTGTACTATCCAGTGCACACCATCTCTGACACATTCGAGTCCATTGTTGCAGTCACTGTCAATCCACCTGGTAGAGGGTCTTCCTTTCCTTTTCCTTACCTCCACTTTTGTAAGCATGATGTTCTTCTCCAAGGAATAGCCTTTCCTAGCAACATTCCAAATGTGTGTGAGACAAAGCTTCACGATCCTTGCTTCTGTGGAGCAATCTGGCTTCATCCTCTCCAAGACATATCTGTTTGTGTTCTTAGCAGTCTATGGGATGTTCAGTAATGTCCTCCAACACCAACTTAAAAGCATCAATTTTTCTTCTGTCAGCCTTATTCATTGTCCAGTTCAAAGATGCATAGCAGGTGACTTGAAAAAACCATAGTCTGAATAAGGCACATCTTAGTCCTCAAGCTAAGATCATTGCTCCTCAGTAATTTGGAGAGGTCCCTAACTGCAGAGTTTCCCAGTGCAATATATCTCCTGACTGCTGGTGCCAAAGTTTCTTTATTGTGAATCCAAGTAAGATAGTCATTGACAGTTTCAACTTTTTCCCCATTTAGCATGATGTTCCTTGTTGATCCAGTAGTGAGAATTTTTGTTTTCTTGACATTGAGATGCAATCCATGGTGAAGTCTTTTATCTTCTGCTGCAAGTATTTCAAGTCCTCACTTTCAGCAAGCAAGGTTATGCCATCTGCATACCAAAGATTATTGATGAATCCTCCTTGAATCTTGATGCAACATTCCTCTTCATAGACTCCTGCTTCTTGATAATTTGCTCTGCATACAGATTAAATCTGTTGTGACTTAATGGCTTGGTGACAGGAATGAGGCTGGAGATAGAATGATTGAATTTTGTAAAATCAATGACTTATTCAT
>NW_006399760.1:1157299-1191152 GCF_000299155.1 Elephantulus edwardii | reverse complement strand
GGTGACTGGGGTAATCGGGATGGGTGTGTCAGAGGCGGTGCGGTTGGCGCAGGATAGGGCAGGGTTTAGGGCCGTTGTGCATAGGGTAGCTATGAGTCGGAAACGACTTGACGGCACATAACAACAACAACAACAGATTAAATAGGTATGGGGAAAGGATACAATGTTGGTGCACACTGTTCTTAATTTTAAACCATATAGTGTTCCCTTGCTCTACTCAACAGTTTCTTGGTCTAGGTATAGGTTTCACACGAGCACGATTAAGTGTTCTGGGATTCCCATTATTAATGTTAACCAAAGTTTGTTGTGATTCACATGGTCAAATGCTTTTGCATGGTCAATAAAGCACAAATAGACATATTTTTTGTATAGAGTGGTGGTAATCAATTCTATAAAATATAATGTATATGAATGATTATATAAAACACAAAGCACATGTACAATACACAATGTATCTAAATTATTATATGCAAATCCATAATTTTTTTAAAAAATACATGTTCATTGGCTCCTTATCATTGTTTCCTTTATGGAAATTTTATTTACTTAAAAATACTCAATAACAGAGATCTTCCACGTTGTATTCTTTTGTATCTTTCATGATTAAAGCATAATATGCATATTTGAGTTGCATGACAGCATCAGATGATAAATTTCCAGCTTTAAATGTTATTGTTATGTGCTGTTGAGTAAAAAACAGCTCATAACTGATCTTTCAAAGAGTTTTCAGTCTGTAAAATGCATGAGAGGAGATTGCTGGAGGATTCAATCGACTGCCTTTGGGTTGGAAATGCAACTCCTTACACACACAGTAGGCCACTAGAGCTTTTGCTAACTTTAAATATCCTGTCTCATTTTCCAAATCGTTTAAATATATTTTGCACAGTGATTTTGATGTCCTCTGTTTCTATAGTCCTCCACCTTTTCCATTCTATTGTTGTTTCCCCAAAGACTCACCATTCCTAGAGGACTCTTACTGGGATGAATTGACACAGTGATTGCAACAATGGGCTTGATCATGTCAGAAAGCTTGAGGGCAGGACAAGTTCAGGTCTATTGTCCAGTCAACTCAATGGCACCTAACAACAACAATTTTGGAGTCATCAAACTGTTATTGGAAACAGACAAAAATCCTTTGTCAAACTACATAGTCAAAGACCAATCTCTGAGGCCATTAATTGAGTAATTTACATGCAATGATATGGCATTTGACTTAAAACAAAAGACAAAAGGTTCATTTCATAGTATAGTATAGCCTCATGAGAAAATATTCAGTAAACAAGGGAAAGCCCAAAACTAATCTTCATTTTTTTAAGCCCCTAATTGCCTTCAGACTTCATGATCCAGACTCTACAGAATCTTATCAAAGGAGACTATTTAATGAAACATAAAGTAGTATTTAATAAATGCATTCATTAATTTCAGAAGATACTACAGGATAATTATCTTGATGTTACAGGACCATAAACAGTTAAATAGCTTAAATAAAATAAAATAGCCTAAAGTAGTTACTACAACCAATGAGAACAAAGACTGCATGAGAGGAAAAAAGAGTGGCATCCACTTTCATAATAGCTTGCCTCTGGAAACCCTATGAACCTGGAGAAAGGAAGAAAGTTATACAGGTGTCCAGGACTTTCATTCATAGGGTCGCTATGAGTCACCTACAACTCAACTGCATTTAACAACAACAGCAATTGTTGATGCAAATAATAATGAATCTCATGCTGTTGTGGTCGTCATGTGATGTCAGAACCAGCTCATAGCTCATAGCTCTCCAGTGGGTTTTCAGAAGCTACAAATTGCGTGGGAGGAGATTATCCATCTTCCTCTCCTGGAGGTTTGGTGGACTCAAGCCTTGTGCCTTTGGGTTGTCAGTGCAACTCTTTACCCACTAGCCCACTAGAGCTAGAGCTCCCTATGAGTTTTACAGATATTGGAAACATGGACTAGCAACGTGGGCTCAATATTTCCTTTAAAGAAAGAGGGACCTACAGAATTTGGAGAGTCAGAGAGAAGATAGAAGTGTAGTTCTGACTCAGAAAAGGGCATGAACAAAGTCCTAACTCCAGGATTATTGAAGAGAGTGTGGTACCAAATTTGTAATTTCTTTCTAAAGAAGATTGCAGAGTTTGGAACAACCCATTTTAAAGAAAAGTGAGCCCTAATGGTGTAGTTCACAGGGAGTTGCACTGCAAATCCAAACCCTCTCTAGTATTTTAAAACCAGGGAGAAAGATGGCCAATCTCCTCCCATGTGATTTCTAGCCTTAAAAAACCCAGTGGAGGGTAAGCTGAGTATGTTACTACTTAACCATGATAACTATGACTTTGACATTTATGAAATTAAAGACTCTTTCTGGAGAATGGGGAAGGCAAGCTAGGAAGGACCCAATTTTAGACAGATTGTTGTTGTTAAGTACAATCTAGTCACTTCCAACTCTGAAGGATCATATGAACAATAGATCAAATTCTGACTGTCATGTCCCATCCTTATGACCTCTGCCATGATCAAGCTTATTGTAATCGTTGTGTTTTTCCATCTCATTGAGGATCTTCCTTCTGCTCCTGAAATTACTTTTCTCAGTGGCATGTCTTTTCTGTAGCCCTGGCAACTCCTAACAACATGTCCAAAGTAAGTGGCCTGAAGTTTCATTATCTTTGGCTCCAAGAATCACTCTGGTGTGCTTCCTCAAGGATTTGTTTGTTCTTTTGGCAGTCTTTGGAATATTCAGTACTCTTCTCCACTATAATATTCAAAGGCATCGATTTTTCTTCTATTATACTTATGCAGTACCTAATTTTTAGGTGCATAGGGCAATTGAAAACATCATAGCTTAGATCAGGCCCATCTCCTTTAAACTGCCATTCCTGCTCTTGAGCATCTAAAATAGGTCCTTGACTGCAAATTTTCCCAAGGTTGTTCAAATGTTGTCCAAGCACATTGCTCACTGACATCATTGCTTATTTGTGGGTCTGTCTATTGTTTGGCTGAAAGGTGGTGTCCAGGAATGGCTTTGGTTTCAGGTCAAAGAGTTTCTCTAATCACTGCCAGATCAGTAAATCTAGTTTCTTTTTTCATGGATTTGACTCTTTTAATCTACACTTTTCTCCGGTGTTATATAGGACACTCTGCTGGGATCCCTCCCAGGGTCCAGCATCATCCAGTTTCTCTAGTGTTACAGTCATGCAGGATGTGTTTATGGAGGCCCATTAGTATTTTGGACTAATTGCTCCCTTGAATCTTTGGTTTTCTTCACTTTCCTTTGCTCTGCAGTGGAGTAGTAATTGAATCTTAGATAGCTACTCACAACTACTCAGCAAAGTGGGATGCAGACACTGTCTTTATGAACTGTTTTTATGTGCCATCGAGTTGACTATGTCTCATAATGATTCTATGAACAAT
Organism: Elephantulus edwardii; assembly: GCF_000299155.1. Lineage (NCBI taxonomy): Eukaryota > Metazoa > Chordata > Mammalia > Macroscelidea > Macroscelididae > Elephantulus > Elephantulus edwardii. The sequence goes on along the minus strand of NW_006399760.1, from coordinate 1,187,747 downwards.
GGCTCTGAATCTTGCATTATCTTGAGCCAACGTTACTATCATACACTGACACACATAACCCCATTGCCACAGTCACTATGTCCATCTCATCCAAGGTCTTTCTCTCCTGCACTGACCTTTTATCCTTCCAAACAAGATATACTACTTCAAGGACTGAGACCTCCTGACAACATACCCAAAGCATCTTGCATCCAAGGAGTAACCTGATTTCATCCTCTCCAGGACAGATCTGTTTGTTCCATTGGCTCTCCAATACTCTTTTCCAGCAATACAACCCAAAGGCATCAATTCTTCTGTCATTCTTATTCATTGTCCAACTCTGAGATGCAGATCAAGCAATCAAGAAAATTATGACCTAGATCAAGAGCACCTTCATTTCTAGTCTGATATCATTGTTCTTTAGCACTCTGGAGCAGTCAGTCCCTGATATTAGATTTTCCCAATGCAACTCATCTTTTCATTTCATAGACTGCTGGTGCTAAGGCTGTTGATTTCAGGTCTCAGCAAGATGAAATTTTTAACAACTTGAATCATTTCTCCATTTATCATGTACTGTGTCTATTGGCCTGGCGGTGAGGATTCCTGTCTTCTTTTTTTCTTGTTGTGTACTGTCCAATCTGATCTGACTAGCACAGGAGGAGACTGCCCTCTTTCTTCAGTGGAGCATCTGGTGGATTTGAACCATGCACCTTTGGGATTGTAGTGCAGCTTCTTGCCACTAGGCTATCAGGGCTCTTTTACAGTGGTTAGATGTCATGAAATAGGTGGCAATGCCTTAACTGTATGTGTGTTGTAAGGCCCAAAGGCCTCTTCCATTCTTATTAAGGGGTGGACTAACCTTCTCTCCTTTCATACAACATGAATTTCTGTTTGTTGTTTTGTGTTTGTTTGTTTTTTTTAATTCCTGTTTTCTTGATATTGAGCTTCTATCCACACATACAGGCTACAGTCCTTGATCTTCTCCAGAAAATGCTTCAAGTTCCCCTCAGTTTCAGCAAGCAAGGTTGTGCCATCTGTATAACACAGGCTGTTGATAAGCCTTCCTCCAAACCTAATGCCACATTCTCCTTCACGAAATCTAGCCTCTACATGCAGAATGATCTGTTCCACCTATAGATTGAAAGGTATGGAGAAAGGATACATCCCTGACTCAGTCTAGATTTTGAACCATCCAGTGTTCTCTTGCTGTGTTTGGACAACTTCTTGGTTTAGGTATAGGTTTTGCACAAGCACAATCAAGTGGTTCTGGAATTCCCATTCTTCTCATAGCTCTTTTTAAAAAAAGTTTAAGAGTATTGAAAAACAGCTGGAGCAATACATTAACAGAGAATTGCCAGAAATTGAATCTGGATTTAGAAGAGATTATGAAACAAGAGTGGCACTGATGATGTCAGATGGATCTTGGCTGAAAGCAGAGAATACCAGAAAGATATTTTGTTGTAATGTGTGTAATGTGCCATCTAGACAGAAGCAACTCGTAGCTGATCCTTTAATAGATTTTCAGAGACTGCCAATCACACACTAGGAGACTGACCATTTCTCTCCCTCAGAGAAGCTGGTGGATTCAAACTGATTGCCTTTGGGTTGGCAGCACAATTCCCTGCATAATAGTCAAGCACTTGTGTTTTATTGACTATGCAAAGTCATTTGACTCTGTGAATCATAATAAATTATATGTAATGTTGATAAAAATGGCAATTGCGGAACGTTTTGTTGTGGTCCTGAAAATTCTGCGCACAGACCAAGAAGTAGTCACTGCAACAGAAAAAGGCACTGTTGTTGTTGCTATTGTTGTTATGTGCCATCAAGTCACTTGCGACTCATAGTGACCTTATGTACAACAGTCCTAAACCCTGCTCTATCCTGTGCCAATCTCACTGCCTCTGATACACCCATCCCGATTACCCCAGTCACTGAATCAATCCACCTCATAGAGGGTCTTCACCTTCTGGGCCATCCCTCCACCCTCCTAGGATAGCTTAAAATCAAAGAGATGTGCACCAGCATTGTACCCTTTCTCGATAATTATTCAATCTGTCTGTCAAACAAATAATTTGAGAATCTAGACTATGTGAAAAAGAATGTGACACCAAAATTGGAGGAAGACTCATCAACAACTTATGTTATACATATGACACACATTTCTTGTAGAAAGTAAAGACTTAAAACACTTGAAGAAGATCAACAATTACAGTCTACAGTATGGCTTACACCTGCACACCAAGAAAACAAAAATCCATACCGCTGAACCAATAGACAGAATCATAATAGAAGGAGAAAAAGTTTCAGTTGCCAAGGTTTCATTTTACTTGGATTCACAATACCCAAGGTACTAGAAACCACAGTGTCTGTGTTTTGGGGTGTCTTTGGTAAAGAGGGTTTTGAACTGCCAGCTGTCTTGTCAACCATTTGATCAAAAATCCTCATATAGTCCTCTATTTCCTTTTTTCTTTTTATTTTTTAATTGAAATCTTAACAAAAGTTTACAAAGAACTAGTATTACCCTTAATTTATTGTTGCACATTTTCCTTCTGATTCCCCCAACCAGTTCACTTTTTCTATTTAAAAAAAATTGTTTTCATTGTTGTACCGTTTGCTCCCTTCTGGACATTTAGTTATGCAAATAATGCCTAATCATATATTCCTTTAAAATAATTCTTTCCCTCATCTGTTTCAATGCAGTGTACATTATTAATCTCTTCTTTTCTTCATTTCGCCCCAATCCCCATGTCAGTCCTTTCTATAACAGTGGCATTATGTATTATTTGTCCTTTCGTGGCTGAGATATTTCACTCAACATACTGTCCTCTAGGGTCACCCATTTTGTATAATGTTTTAGGAGTTCCTTGTTTTTCAGTGCTGTGCAGAATTCCATTGTGTAAATGTACCGCAGCTTCTCTATCCATCTGTTTTTTGATAGGCATTTGGGTTGCTTCCGTCTCTTTGCTATTGTGAACAATGCACCAATAAACATTGATGTGCATATATCTGTTTGGGTGGAAGTTCTGATTTCTTTAGGATATATTCACAGTAGTGGAATTGCTGAGTCAAATAGTATTTCTATTTCCAACTTTTTGAGAAAGCACCATACTGCCTTCCATTGGGACTGCACCATATTGCATTCCCACCAACAGTGAATAAAGATTCCAATTTCTCCACAACCATCACCAGCATTTGTTGTTTGTTGCTCTGTTGAACTTTGCTATTGTTACTGGGGTGAGATGACATCTCATAGTTGTTTTGTATTTCCACCTTGTAAAAAAAGTGACAAATTGTTCTTTACAATGGTTTCACTATTATACAGTTCCACCAGCAAGGTGGAAGAACAAGAAGGAATTTGTGCAACACTGCATAATGTGAACAAGTCTGTAGAATACTATGTTCTGTGAAACAAGTGAGTCATAAAAGGGCAAATGTTGTATATGACCATTATTATGAAAAGCTATAGAAAGATTTGGAAGCAGGAGTGGCATCCACTTCCTAAATCACATGCCTCTGGAAACTCTATGAAGTTCAAGAAATGATGATAGTTATAGAAAGGCTTAAAACCTTTTGTTCATAGGGTCATGATGAGTCATGCTCGACTTGATGGCGATCATCAACAAAAACAACAACAATGAAAGATATAGTTGTAAGGGGAAAAATAATTCTTGGTTACCAGAGATGGGGAGGTAGGGAGAAAGCGGGGGAGGGGAGAGAACAGTAAGTAGATAATGGTTGTTCATTGTCATAGAGTCAGAATTGACTCATAGTTGACCCCCTGGGGGTTTTCAAAGACTGTAAAGCATATGGGAGGAGATTGGCTATCTTTTCTCATACAGCAAAGTTGCTCATAGAGCAACTAGTGGTTTCAAACTGCCTGCCTTGGAGTTGGCAGTGCAACTTCCTATCCTCTAGGCCACCAGCACACCCTGTAGACACGTATTAATATAGAGAGTGGAAAGGCAATATACAATAAGGGGAAAATCAGCACAATCTATTTAGGGAAGCCACAGAAAATAACACAGAAATACAGTCAACACCAGGTACATAGGCAGACAGACATGGATAGGTGAAAAGCATTCTATTCATGACCATACAGAGGTTTAGCAGATCATATTTCTATACTGATATTAGTATATGTTATAGGAAAGGTAATGGGATTATGATGAAGAAGCTTTGTAAGCTTCCTAGTGTAATCAAACACTCTGAGGGAAAGAGTTGCTGGTTCTGGGCCTTTATGACCATAGTCTTGGGGAACACCAAGGTCAATTAGCATAACATAGTCCACAAGGAAAATGTCCTACATCTTATTTCTGTAAGTACCCAGCGGGGATTTAAATACTTGCATGCAGCCATCTAAAGCACAACAATTGATCTCTTCTTGTCCAGAACAAAAAGGGAAGAAAAGCAAAGACGTACTAAAAAAGCGGGCACAAGGTTTTATGAACCACGTGAGCTTCTATTGTTATGATCCTGAGAAAGAAGAATGAGATGGTGCCCAGCTACCACTCTTCTAAAAAGGGTTCACAGTGGAAGATCTTGGACAGAAAGAGGGAATATGTGGAACAAAATTCTAAAAATGTAAAAAAGTCCAGGCTTACTGGTTTAATGGTTTTTGAAGGAAGTCCCAAGACTATAATCCTTGTCACCCTTTGAATCTGGGACAAAACTCACCCTGTGACTCAACTTTCTGCTAAACACTAGACATAACATTAAGAGAACCAACCACACTAGGGAGGCATTCATTCCTTCAAATAACAAGCCATATATATGTGGTCAGAAGAACAGTATTTGCCCAAAGATAAAGAAGAGGTAGGATAGAAGTTTTCATGGAAATGAGAATTAGAGAGAGAAGTGCATTCTACTTAATGTTGTAAAAGAAAATGTATATAGATGAGTGGATGAAAAAATCAATATGCAAAAAAAAGAAAAAATCAATATGCTTCATAAATGGTTACTCAAATCAGAATAAAAAGAAAACAGCCATTAGATTTTAGAAAGAAAAACACTCCAGCCATTAGATATGCTGTGCAACACAGTTCTACTCTGACACACATGAGGTACTCATGAATTGGAGTAAACTCAATGGCAACTTATAACTCCCTTATTGCCTCCTACTTCCTGCTCCACAAAAAATCATTGCTTTCTTCTTCTCCAGGACTAATTATGCATTGTGCTAGTGTTTCTCTTGGAGAAATGAGGTTAGGAGTATTTCAGCTCACTAAATGCTGTCAATTGTTTTTGAGAATGTCTGCACCAGTTTGCACTCCTACTAGCACTGCATGATTGTTTTCTATGAGCTTGTCCTGGAGTGGCAGACATTTGGTTGATTGCTGTCACTTAATCATCATTATCACAATCATTAACATTTACTAAGGATGTACTTGGAACTTTACTAAGGGCTGAAGGAAGGGATGGTGAACTTAAATCAAGCCACAGACAATTTAAAAACGTGTACGACATTCAGCCCAGCAAATTATTTTGCTATTTGGATTTAAATACTTGATTTTGAAATGGCAAAATCATTTGAAATGTCATTTCGAATGAAAGAAAGGCGTTATGATTATTATAAAACTTAATAAATAAACAATCCCTTGTTTTATAAAAACAAAGGATTATTAAAACCTATCCTTCAGTAAAACTGAAAATCAGATATTCAAGCAGGCATGAAATGCATATTTATATCACTAGTTTGTTCTTAACGTGGAAATAAAATCTCAGAGGTATTTCCCCCCGAAAATTATTATCTAATATTGAACTGGTTACATTTTTTGGTGTGGATTAAAAAAATTTAACTCTTTAATGTCACTTGTATGTGAGAGTATAAGTATGTCATAAGACGTATGACACTCATAGAGTTAATAAGGGAGCCCTGAAAGCACAATGAGAAATGAATTGGGCTGCTAACTGAGAGGCCAGTGGTTTGAATCCCTTAGCAACTCCATCAGAGAGATGGGTAGTCTCCTCCAGAAAGATCCAGTGTGGGAGATCCAGTGGACGGGTGCCATGAGGTGGACTTGACTAGGTGCTGGTGGATGTGGCTGTGTTTGATTTTTTTAGGGAGTTCCTGGATCAGTCACACATTTAATACATTCAACTGTTAGCAGAAAGGTTGGAGATGTGGATTCATTTGGAAGTATTCTGGAAGAGAGGCCTGATGATCTACTCCCGCAAAGCCCAGCCATCAGAAGCCCTATGGAACACAAGTCTACCCTAAAACACATGGAGCACACTGCAATGGACTAAACGGAAACTTTGGAAAACTGAAAATTAAATATTTCAGATAAATAAGAGAGCTGAAGTTACTCAGTTCAAATCCACCAGCTGCTCCATGGGAGAAGGATGAGCAATCTCTCCTCCCATGTGATTAACTGCCTCTGAAAACCCACCAGAGGGTCAGCTATGGGTCGATTCTGACATGAAGACGCACAAAAACAACAAGATAAATTGCAACTCTGAAAAAGAAAAAAAATTGCAACTCTGGTATCAACTCTAAGTAATATGGTTGTTATTTGGTCATTCTTTGTATCACACACTCAGTCATGACTGGAGTAAGACAATAGAGACTGAATTACATACAGCAATGGCCTCATACACAGGCTACTCTTTAATTAACCCAAGCAGATCCTTGCTGCATTTTCATTCATGAACCTCAGTTGTGACCTCCAACTGTACAGTTTCATTTTTAGTAGTGTATTCATAGAAAACATTTTTCAATTTTCTATTTAGTGTTTTGCTTAATATTTCATTACATAGAAGTATCTGTTTTAGCATTCATTGAAGCCCAGTTTAAATTTGTGTGTGTAATTTATCCACTTTAAAAGAAAATATTTTTATTATACTATATGCTTGATTTAGAATCCTACAAAATTAAAACTTGAAACAACTGAAATTCCTTGCTGTGTTGAGAATATATAGCCAAGGGCATACATGTGTATTACCAAGACACATACATACAATAAAAACATTATGAAAGCTTATGACACTTAAAATCAACATATCTCTAGGTAAACAAAAAAAATAATACACCTTGGTATCAATCAATAGGAGAAACTATTTTTATTTTTACTTTCTTGTCACTATTAGTTTAGCCTATTATTTGCAAGTGTTTACACAAGGTATGGGAAGATATTTTCACAATATTTGAAAAACAAAATTATTTATTATAACAATTGTAAGGACATAATTACTTGGACAAGGATATTGTTTCATCTATCACAGTATCTGATACTTCCTCTCTGAGAGGTCCTTGGGGGCAAACAAAAAATTTGCAATTTATGATATTCCATAAAACTGAATGAAAAGGAGGGATTTGGCTTACCTATGGTGTGTTTAGCTGAGAGAGCTGGTAAACAGTTGAAGAAACATCAGGCCAAACAACAGTCAATGTCATCCTAACTCATTGGTGCACTGATGTCTGAGATCAATCCACATGTCATCCGATGATCCATTTAAAAGCACCATCAATTTAGATTTCTCTCTTTGATTGCTTTCCAATGTTGTAAAGATCAAAGCCCTTTTTTATAGTGAAAGCTGGTTCTCCAGGCACAAACCCTCAGATAGCAGCAAAGAGACTGCTTCGTTTACGGCTGTCACCCAGCAACCATCCACTGTGCATTTAGCTTGGAGAATTAAAAGCAGGATCACCTCACCCAGGAAAGAAAACAAGTGTTGTACAGTCTTCAGATTTGGTAGTTAAGTGCTTGAAAGAGCTGGATCCCCCTGCATTTTCCTAGCTGACATGACTGCCATTATCACCCCAGGATTTTCTCCAGGAAAGCTACATATTTTTAGGTAGAAGGGCTTCTTTTCAAATCTGAATATAATTCACACATACGGTGAAAATTCGATAGATTACACAGGCATTGTAATCATGCTTTGGAAAGCATTAGTGAATGCAAAACTTATTTCTCGTCTGGACAGGTTTGTGGTATCCCAAAGAATAAGCTTTGGGAAGTAGACTGCATTTTTGTCTGAGTCATCAGTCATAACAACCGTTGCTGAAAGAGACATCAAATTATGGACTACACAAACATGTTCATGAGGGTGAGGTCACATACCCAGAGCACTTCAAAACAGGTCATCTGGTATTCTTATGCTCTATGACTTACTGAAGCACAGGGAATTTCTCTTCTAAAGACACACTCAACATTATACCTACTTGGCTGAATAGAGCACGTATCATCAAAACAATTGACATTATTGAAGGGTTACTAAGATAGTCCTTTACATGAATGATGTCGTTTAACTCTCACAAAAATGGCATGAAACAGGCAGCATAATTATTTCCATGTTATAGATAAATTTTTGAGGTTTAAAAAGGTTAAGCTATTAATGAGGAGTCAGGAGTTGAACCCCAAGCAGCATATTTAAATATTGTTGTTGTTAAGTGCCATCGAGCTGAGTATGACCCATGGCGACTCTATGAACAACAGATCTGAGCCCTGTCCTATCCTGTGGCATCCTCACAATCTCTTAAGTCTCCTGAGCTGAACATGTCCTATCCTTTGTCATCTTCAAAATCTCTCAAGTCCATTGCATTCATCCTTTGCAGCAGTCACTGTGCCAATCAATCTGGCTGAGGGTGTTCCTCTCTTCTGCTGACCTTTCACCTTTCCAAGCATGATGTCCCTCTCCAAAGAACAGCCTCTCCTAACATGTCCCATGCATGTTATATAAAGCTTTATCATCTTTGCTTCCAAAGAGCACTCTGGCTACACCTTCCCTAAGACATACCTGGTTATTCTTTTAGCAATTCATAGGGTATTCAGTACTTTTCTCCAACATCATAGTGCAAGGCATCAGTTCTTCTGTCTTCCTTATTCATTGTCTATCTCTCAGATGCATATCAAGTGATTTAAAAGACCATCGTCTGACAAATGCTATATGGTGCCACTGTTGTAGAATGAGGCTGATACGGGGTGGGGATAAGACTGAGAAAAACTGGATGAATTATGTTTACTGCATTGAAGTCTATGGGGGAGAGAATAGTTTAAAAGTATTATATCTTAGGGCATTTTGTTTATCATAAGAGTATGTAATGAGGGTTGCAGAGTGGATTATATTTGGGGTTAGGGGTGGGGTTGAGGGATGTGGGGGGGGGTTGTGTACCAATGGGAGAGTTTTTCTTTTGCTTTTCAAGGAGAGGAGCAAATGGGGGGGCAGGGAGAAGGGTGCAACAATGAATGAATGGAATTACAAAATCTCTGTAGATGTTCATAGAAATGAAAAAGAAATAAATAAATTTAAATATATATATTAAAAAAATAAATAAATACAATAGAAGAAAAAAAAAAAGACCATCGTCTGAATCAGGCACATCTTAGTCCTCAAACTGATAGCATTGTTCCTTAATAATTTGGAGAGGGCCCCGACTGTAAACTTTCCCAGTGTAATACAATCTTCTGGTCTTCTGACTGCTGGAACCAGGGTGTTGACTGTGGATCCGACACTTACCTCTATTTCCATGACAGGTCACGCTCGTGACATAGTCGGTAGGGAGTTTCATTGCTAACTCAAAGGTGATATAGCTCTTGGCAATTCAAATCTACCACTTCCATCAACAGGAGAAAGATGGGCAATCTTTTGTGTAATTTACAACCAGCTAGAAAATCAGCTATGAGTCGGTTCTGATTCAACTGCAGTGAAAGTGGGTCCCTCAGTGGTACAAATGATTAAAGTCCTCAGTGGCTACTGAAAAATTAGAGATTGGCAAAGCTTGTTGTTTTTGTTTGCTTTTTGTTTTTATTATCATGCTACTAACACACACGTACACCTGCAGAGAGATGTAAGTACATGTATATACACAACTCCAGCAAATGAGGGCTTCAGTGTAAAAACCAAAGATTGCTAGATTATATGCATTCTTTCATCAGCCAATGTAGCCTGAAGCGGGTGATACTAATTCAGGTGTATTGTTATTGATGTTGTTAGGGACCAAGTCAGTTCTAACTCATAGCAACCTACACACAACACAACAAAACACATTCTATTCACAAGCATGGTGTATTCTTCCGTTTATGTAGGTCTTTTTCTGTTTCTTTCAATACTGTTTTGTAGTTTTCTTTATATAGCTCTTTAGTATCTATGGATTTATTCCCAAGTACTTCATCTTTTAGGTGGTTTTTGTAAACAAAATTTATTTTCTGAATTCTTTTTAGGAGTTTTCTTTGCTACTGTTGTTGTTGTTGTTGTTACATAGCATCAAGCAGAAAACAATCCATAGTTGACCTTCCAGGGGGTTTTCAGAATGTAGATTGCACAGTACATTGCTCATCTTTATCTCAAGAAGCAACTGGTGGATTCGAACCACCTGCCACACAAAAGAGATTGACAATGCAGCTCCCTATCCATTAGGCCACAAGTGCTCTCTTTCTCTTTGCTTGTTGTTGTGGTTGTTGTGGACGACAGAGTCAGAACCGACTCATAGCTCCAGCGGGTTTTCGGAGGCAGTAAATCTCATGAGAGGAGGTTGCCCATTTTTTTCCCTACAGTGTGTCTGGTGGATTTGAACCACATGTATTTGGGTCAGCAGCACAACTCCTGATCACTAAGCCACCAAAGGTCCCTTTTCCCTTACTAGAATAGAGGAATAAATTGATTTTTGGATGTTAATTTTGTACATTGCTAATTTCCTTAATTTTTCTACAAGTCCCAGTAGTTTTCTTGTTGATTTGCTAAGATTTTCTGTGTTCAGGGTTATATAATATGAAGATAGAGATAGTTTTATTTCTTTGCCAGTTTGGATAACTTTTATTTCCATTTCATGTCTTATTTTTCTAGCATGGGTTTCCAATACAGCAGTGAATGAGGATGATGATATAAAGGCCCTCCTTGCTCAACTCCAAAACTCAAGGGGAATTTTTCAGCCTCTCTCTCTCGAATAATGTTGGTCATTGGTTTTTGTGCTATTGTAGGTTATTCAATATGCCTTTGTCTTTCACCTGGCCAAGTGACACTGTGTATCTGATGTTTGTGGTGCCAAAAGGGAATTAATTATCTCACTAAAAATGTAAATGTAAAAATGCAAATGAGATTATGCAAATAAGCTTTGTAGACCACTGTGGAGGGGACTAGAGGAGCACTGGTGGCCTAGTGGCAAGAAACTGTGCTGCAATCTCAAAGGTACACAGTTCTAATCCACCAGCTGCTTCACAGGAGAAGGATGGGCACTCTCCTCCCATGCCACTAACTGCCTCTGAAAACCTGTTGGAGGGTTCGCTGAGTTGGGTCTAACTCAGCAACACACAAAAGCAACAACAAGGAGGCGATTGGTCCATTTTGCCCTCCTTCCAGCCCTTAAATTGAACAGTTCAGAGGCAGTAAACAAGAATCTTGCTACCTTCTTGGTACCAACGAGGAAAACCAGCAACCAAACCATCAACCCCAAGGAAAGAATCCATTCCTTCTAAATTTAGTTCCTCTAACACCCACCTGCCAAAGCTCAACAGATTGCAGTCATTATGCATGGATTCTCTCCTTTACACAAATATGGGCTTTTTGGGCAAAAAGTACTAAAGCTTTGGGGAAGGAGAGGGAGTCATTACCTTGAGGAGGATCTGCCACCTCTGCTTAATGAGTAATTGTCTTGAATTTTACCATAACCTGGAGATCTTTCCAGAATACAGTATTTACATACTAATATCCTCCCCCATTTTGTATGTAATATGTATGTAATCTTGTTTGTTTTTCACTCATGGTTTCTATCTAAACAATTTATATATTAATAAAGACATTCTTTTTTTTTAAATTAAATTTTATTCATTTTAATGAACATTTACAGAGATTTTGGGTTTTCATTCATTCATTGTTGCACTGTTTTCTCCACCCTCATCCCCAGTTTGTTCTTCTTTCCCCCCCATGTCTGTTTTAATTGTCCAATTGCCACAGTGCTTGTCAAAGCCAGTTCTGATTAATCTCCTTTGTCAGTGTGTCCCTTGCCATTCCCTATCACTCCTCCCTGAGAGAGACTTCACCCTGATTCATAAGGAAAAGGGGATGGCGTATTCTCTTAGCTACTTCCTACTGAAAAGGGACGCTGTGGGTTTCAGGGTGAAGATCTTCTCTCACTACTCTAAAGGGCCCCTTTGGCAGTAGGAAACACATAGACTATTATGGAGATTGATTTTGGAATTTAGATGCACTGTTATCAATTGTGCTTAGCCGTACATGTTCATATCCTTGAAGATGTATCATGGAAGTGTTGCAGCCTGGAAGATACAAATTTAACTAACAAGTTAAAAGTGCATGAGTCAAAAATTGAAAAGCAATAATATTCTGAGTAGAGGTTCTAATAGTGGCACAAATCAAGTTACAGAGGTAAGGTGGTTCCATTGCCATCCTTACTCTAACTTAATTCTTTTTTTTTTAATTTAAATTTGTTATTCTTTTTTTTTTTTTCAAAAAACAATCTAGCTACCATCATCAAAGACAAGAAACAGAGTACAGTGTGTCTGTTGGACCAGAGATTCCTGTACAAGGCAATGTGAGACCAAGACACAGTTGCCCACACACCACAGTGGGAGCAGTAACAGAATCAGTGAAGGTGGCAGAGAATCAGAGACTTGTAAGAGACAGAGCTGAGCTAGATCTGCCCCATCAAGGAGCCAGAACCAAGAACAATGTATAGTCTCATCGGCAGATGGGGAGATGGCACATAACTGGCAATATGAAAAGAGCTTTATCCAAATGTGATCAAGTATGTAACACATATCCAAGTGTGAGTTAAAGCCCAGGGCCTCCAAAGTCAAGCTTCAGACACCCACCTGAGAACACACTTGAGATGAAACTGCTCTGATTAAAGAATTATATACTGAGTGTTTCCAACCAGAATTGTTCTGTTACTTCCTAATAACCCCCTACTCCTGAGTATTGTCTGTGAGTTCTGGATGGCCACTGCAACAACTTAGGGCACCTAGGAGTAGAATAGGAGTTCTGATGACTGAAGCTTGGTTTGTACATTGTTGTGCTACTATCCAAAAGACTGCATATCGAAGTCACTAGGGATTCTGGGGGAGTGTCCTGGTAAGATTTACAGTCTCAGAAACCCAGTGGAGGGTTACTCTGAGTAAGAATTGCCTGGATGACGGTGAACTTTTGAGAGTAGTTACAGGAGCAAGAACCGAGGTAGAACCTGTTGAAAAGAACAAAGTGCAAAAGCATCTTGGCGTGTCTGACCCTATAGGAACTGACTGTGTTATTGATGCTCTTGATGAGGATTCTTCCTCTTTGTGAAGTTAAGGGACTCTGCCACTACCTATGCTGGATGTGTTACAGTTTTATTTATATGATCATAATTATGTTGAACAATTTCTCTCCTATTTTCTTTTCTTGAGTGGTTTTATAAAGAATGAGTGTTGGATTTTGTCGAATGTATTTTGAGCATAGGCTGATACAATCATGTGGTTCTTTTCTTCTGCTTTGTTCATGTAGTAGAGAATGCTGATGTTTAGTTTAACGTTTAACCATCCTTGCACATCTAATAAGAACCCCATTTAGTCATGTTTTTTAGTATGTTGTTGGATTTTATTTTGTTGAGAATTGTTGCACTTATATTCATGAAGACATTGTTGTAGTATATCAAATCAGAACTGACTCATAGCTGAACCTTTACCAGGTTTTTCAGAGATAGTATAACTCATAAGAGGAGATTGCTGATCCATCTCTCACAGAGCAGGTAGTGGATTCCAATAAAGTGTCTTTGGGATTGTAGAACATCTTCTTATCACCAGGCCATAAGCGCTCCCTTCATTCATGAGCCAGAGGTCCCTTCATTCATGAGCATACAGCTCTGTACTTTTCTATTTTAGTAATGCCTTTGCCTGGTTTAGGTATTGAGGTTATGCTCCTTTCACAGAATGACGATGAGAGTATTCCACCATTTTTCATTTTCTAAGGGTAGCTTATGTAAAATTGATGCCAGTCTTCCGAATGCTTAGTAGAAATCACCAGTGAAGCTATTTGGGCTAGGTATTTTTGTCTATAATTTTGTGTTGTTTTTTTTTAATCTGCTCAATTTCTTCTTTTACAATGAGTCTTTTACATTTTCTGCCTTGGATTGTATTAGTTTGTATAGGTAATATGTTTCTAGAGATTTGTCCATTTCCTGTAAGTTTTCTAATTAGTTGATGCTGGAGACCAGTATGAAAGTCATCTGTTGGAGCTGGTTCTACAGAAGCTGTTGGCTGGAATGGGTGAGCTACCAGGTGGAATGTTGATTCGCTAAGGAAGTGATGTATTTGTGATAAGGCCTTCTACTTAAAAATCCATTAGGGTCACAGGTTTAAATGGTTTGTGGGTTTTTTTTCCCCCCCAAACATTTTTCTATGTGGTATAGCACTGGTCTGTGCACTGCTATACAGAGGTAACTCGTGGTTGCTGTGATGCTAAACACTGTGACACTGGTGTGCTGAATGCGAAAATGATTACCCGTGGTGGACAGTGTTTGATGGAGCTCCCCGGTTAAAACAAGCTTGGAAGCAGGAGTGGCATCCACTTCTGAAATGGCTTGCCTCCGGAAACGCTATGAAGAATGCTCAGGTCTTTCATTTATAGGATCACTATGAGTCGTCTATGACTCGACAGCACTTAACAACAACAATTAGTTGGAGTACAGTTATCCACAGCGTTATTCTTTTCTTTACAGTGTTCTGTTTGTTGTGATAACATCTAATTTATGGTATTTACCTTTTTCTAATTTATGGTATTTACCTTTTTCCTTTGATAAATTTGCTGAGGATTTGTCAATTTTATTAATCCTTCCAAAGAACCAACTTTTAGCCATAGTTTTTGTTGGTTTCTTTTGTATTTAATTCTGCTCTAATCAAATCTAACTGAAGTTCTGGTAGCCAAACCAAAGGTATGTGATACAAATTTACCAGTTGCTCTGCAGGATAAAGATGACCAATCTCCTCCCTTGGCAATATTGAGAACCCTCAAGTAAGAGCTGACTCATGTTATTATTGTTGTTAGGTGCTGTCAAGTAGAATATAACTCATAGCAACCCAGTGAATAGCAGGTCTAAATACTGTTCTAGCCTGTCTTCAACAGCCTCCCCATCTCTGACACACTTGACCTCACTGCCATAGTCACTGAGTCATCAGAGTCTTTCTTTCTTGCACTGACTTTTTATCCTTCCAAGCAACATGACTTCTTCAAGGACTCCACCTCTTGACAACATGCCCAAAGTACATGAGTTGGAATTTTGAAATCATTGCCCCCAAGGAGCAAGCTCATTTCACTCTTTTTAGGACAGATCTGTTTGTTCTCTTGGCACTCGAGTGAACAATAATACTGTAATACCAGCACCACCACTCAAAGGCATGAATTCTTCTTCTGTCACCTTTAGTCACTGCCTATCTCTCTGATACATAGAAAGCAATCGAGTAGACCACAGTTTGGATCAGGTGTACCTTAGTCTTTAGACTGAAATCATTGTTCTTTCATACTCTGGGAAGGTCCTTGACAGAAGATTTTCCCAATGCAACTTGTATTTTTATTTTCTGACTGCTGTTGCCAAGGGTGATGATTGTGGATCCAAGCAAGATGAAATCATTAACAATTTCAATTTCTCTCCATCTATCATGATGCTTTCTATTGACCTAGATAGTGAGGGTTTTTGCTTTCTTGATTTTGAGATGCAATCTGTATCTAAAGGCTACAGTCCTGATATTCTGCAGCAAGTGCCTCAAGTTCTCCCCAGTTTCGATAAGTAAGGCTGTGTCATCTGCATTAATACAGGCTATAGACTGTATGCATCATAAAAAATTACAGTTAACATTCAGAAAAATGGGAATCCCAAAGCACTTAACTGTGCTCATGTAAAAACCCTACACTTACAGGTTGTGCCTGAATGACAGCTACCTGGCCAACTGACTGGAATTGACCCGTATTTATTCCCATCTTCAAGAAGGGTGATCGAACAGAGTGTGGAAATTATCAAACAATTTCACTAATATGACAAAAAAAAGCAAAATCTTGTTGAAGATTATCCAAAAGCCACTGGAACAGTAAAATTACAACGACTTGGCAGAAATACAAACAGGGTTTAGAAAAGGCCGTGACACTAGGGATATAATTGTTAATGTCAAATGGATCTTGGCAGAAAGCTGAGAGTACCAAAAGGATGTCTATTTGTGTTTTATTGACTATGCAAAGGCATTTAACTGTGTGGGTCATAGTAAACTTTGGTTAACATTGAGAAGAATGGTAATCTCAGAATGCTTGATTGTGCTCATGTGAAATCTATACCTAGACCAAGAAGCTATGTCTGAATAGAGCAAGGGAACATTGGACGGTTCAAAATCAAGAGTGGAGTGCATCAGGGATGTACCCTTTCTCCATACTTTTCCAATCTATATGAGAAACATATCATTTGGGAGGCTGGACTTTATAAAGAAGAATGTGGCATCAGGATTGGAGGAAGATTACCAACAATCTGTGTTACGCAGATGCTGCAACCCTGTTCACCAAAACTAAGGAGGACTTGAGGTGTTTGCTGCAGAAGGTGCAGGAATGCAGCCTTCAATTTGGATTGCATCTCAACATGAAGAAAACAAAGATCCCCACCAATGGACCAATTGGCAGTATCATGATATATGGAGAAAAGATTGAAGTTGTTAACGATTTCATCTTATTTGGATCCACAATTAACTAACTTGGCACCAGCAGTCAAAAGACCAGTCACATTAGGAAAATCTGCCATCAAGGGCCTCGCCAGAATGCTAAATATCAATGACGTCAGTCTAAAGACAAGGTGCACCTGACCCACACTATGATCTTCTTGATTACTTGCTATGCATCTGAAAGCTGGACAATGACTAAGGATGATAGAAGAAGAATCAATGCCTTTGAGTTGTGATGCTAGTAACAAACAGACTATGGAGTTATGTTCAAGAGAACAAGTCTGTCCTAGAGAGAATGAAACTATGTTGTTCCTTGAAGGTAAGAATTTTGGAATTCCAACTAACATACTTTGGGCAGGTTGCCAGGAAGGGCCAGTCCTTGGAGAAAGACATGATGCTTGGAAAGGTAGAAGCTCAGTGCAGGAGAGGAATATCCTGCATGACATTTGACACAGTGACTGTGGCAATGGAGGTAGGTGTGTCAGAGATGGTGGGGTTGACTCAGGATAGTGCAAGTTTCAGAGCCATTGTTCATAGGGTCACTGTGAGTTTTAGTCAACTCAATGACACATAACAGCAACAACAAATCTCATACTTAAACCAGGAAGGTATTGTTCAAACAAAGCAATGGAACACTGTATGGTTTAAAAGCAAGAAATGTGTGCATCAGCACTGCATCCTTTCTCTATGACACAATCTTGCTTGCTGAAAGAGAAGATAATTTGAAATATTTGGTGCCCAAGATCCAAAACTACAGACTTCAATATGGATTACATCTCAGCATCAAGAAAACAAAAGTTCTCACCTCCAGACCAACAGGCAGCACCATTCTAGATAGAAGATTTATGTTGTCAATAGTTTAATCTTGCTTGGATTCACAATCAACACACTTGGCATTAGCAATCAAGAAATTGAAAAATGTATTACCCTGGGTAAATCTACTGTCAGAGACCTCTCTAAGATGTTAGGAACAACAATATCAGTTTAAAGGCCAAAGTGTGTCTGGTTCAAGCCATGATCTTTTCAATGACTTGCTATGCATCTGAAAGTTAGAGAATGACTAAAGATAAACAAAGAAAAATGAATGCCTTTGAGTGTGGTATTGGAGGAGAGTAATGAATCTCATGGACTGCCAACAGAGAAAACAAATATATCTTGGAGAAAGTGCAGCCAGGGTGCTTCTTGGAAACAAAGATGGTGAAATTTTGTCTCACTTACTTTGGGCCTGTTGTTAGGAGGACCTGATCCTTGGAAAAGAATATCATGCTTGGAAATGTGGTGGGTCAGTAAGAAGTCATTTAAGCATATAGGTTAACATATGACTTGGATTCAAATATATCAGATATAACTAGATGGCATAGGATAAAACAAGGCTCAGATCCATGGTTTGTCAAGTCGCTATGAGTTGTAGTTCACCCAGTGGCACCGGAAAACAACAGAACAAGGGATATTGCTTATGTCAGTTGGATCTTGATTAAAAGCAGAGAATATCAGAAAAATATATTTGTGTCTTATTGACTATGCACAAAAAATTATGGATAATATTGAGAAGAAGGAGAATTCCAGAACCTACTAATGTGCTCATGAGAAACCTTTATGTAGACCAAGAAAAAGGCATTCAAACAAAAACTGGGTTAAAATCAAGAAAGGCACGTTCACTATACCTATCCAATACGTACACCAAGCACATAATTCAGAAGGCTGAACCACATGAAAAAGAATGTGGCATCGGAATTGGAAGAGCCTGCAACATGCTGATAATATAACATTGCTCACTAAAAATGAGGAGGACTTGAAGCACTTGCCAAAGAACATCACAAGTAATTTTTGCCCTGGAGGTTCCCACTAGGCAGGGGACGGTCACTTTGTCACCTTGGAATTGTGTTCCCACAGCAACCCATTCCCAAGCTCCTTTCTCAAGCATTCTCCTCAAGAAACCTTATACGCTGGAGGGGAAGAATGATGTATACCGCATTGAAACAGATGAGGGAGAGAACTATTTAAAAGGGATATATGATTGGGTATTATTGTCATGACAGGAGTCCAGAATGAACGCTGCACAGTGAAGTGGACGTGGGGGGAGGGATTGTATAACAATGAAAGAGTTTTTATTTTACTTTTCAAGGAGAAGAGTGAATTGGGGTGGAAGGGATGGGCAGGGAGAAAAGTGCAACAATGACTGATTGGAAACCCTAAATCTCAGTAAACTTTCATGAAAATTAATAATAATAAAAAAGAAACCTTATACCCTAACCCCAGCTTAGGGTCCACCTTTCAGAACAGTACTGTGAACCAGTATTTCAAAGCCCTGTTTGGGAGCATCAGCTCTAATGGAAAGTAAAAAGGCAAATCTTCAGTGGGAGAAGGTATTTGCTAAGTTTATAAACAACATTAGGTTCACATGTTGCCTATATAAATAATTCACATGTCAATAAGACAGAGAAGGACAGCTATAGAGAAATAATTTCATAACCAACTGTTGTTGCTTTTGTGTACCATAAAGTTGGAACCGATCCTTAGCCCATCCTCTGGTGGGTTTTCAGAGGCAGTTAAAGGCACAGAAGGAAATTGCCCATCCATTTTCCCCATAGCAGCTGCCATGCTTTTGGGATTGCAGCGCAGCTTCTTGCCACTAGGCCACCAAAGCTCCCTTAAGATAATAAATATAGCAATAACAAATGAATTTTAAAACTTACTACTTACCAAAGGAGGAATTTTTTTTTTCTTTTTAAAAGAAGGCAGCCTTGATTTCTTTGTTTCACAAAGCTGGAAGAGTTGGTGGCTTTTTGGTTATTAGTCAAAGAGACCAACTCCCACATTCTCGTAGAACTCCTCTGACTCTCCCCTTGAGTCCACCTTGGCTGGGGCCACAGCAGCAGTGGCAGTGAGACCATCGGGGCAGCAGTCACAAATGCAGATGGATCAACCAGGAAGGCCTTGACCTTCTCAGCCAGTGGAAAGGTGTGTTTAAGTCTGGGCCTGGACAAAGCCAGGCCCAGCTTGTACCCACTGATGATCTAGTTGGGTATTGAGGCCACAGCTGGGTAATCGATCAGCAGACATATGCTGGCAACGTTATGGACACACTACTGGAAGCGGGTGTGCAGAGTCTCCTCTGTGATGTCAAACACTTTGGGGCTGTAGATGCTGCTGTTGCCAAACACCTGCTTGGATGATCTGCCCAAAGGAGAAGGGGGAGATGTTGAGCCTGGCACCTTATCTCCAGTCTTAGTTATCTGCATATCACTCAGGATTTCAATGGTAGCTCTGGTGATGTCCTAAGCCTGGAAGGAGGAGGGCTTCTCCCGGCCCAGACGGGTGGGTATTCTGGACCAGCATGGTAACCATGGAGCGACGGCACCAGCACGGGCAGCAGCCAGCACTTTGTTGGGAAGCAGCATGTCCCTGATTTCAGTGATGCTCTCTTTTGTGAACACAAACCCCACGTTTCCCCACGTGTGAGGCAGCAGCTTCTCCAGGGCTGAGCTGACGTCCAAGAGGCCCCGGATGGCCTTGCGCATCGTGGTGTTCTTGCCCAGGTGCACCAAAGCCATCCCGCGAAGGGACATGGGAACTGCTGCGTCTGCTTCGATCCTCCATTGTCTGCAACCATGATGAAGCATTTCGGATAATAATCCAGAAGTTGGATGACCGTAAGGGAGTAGTTGGACTTCCAGGTCGCCCTGTCTTCCCTGGGCACCACTGCGGTGTGTCAGAGATGGCCACGCGGGTTTAAAGACCATGTCACTCTTGCGAGAACACCTGGCGAGAGGCAAAGGTGGATTTTTGAATGTCCAATAAGTAAATGAAAAAGTGTTTTGCCTCATTGTTGTTGTTAAGTGCCGTTGAGTTGTAGGCAACTCATAGCGACCCTATGAACAAAAGTCGTCAACACTTGTGTGACTTTCATCCTTTCTCCAGGTTCATAGGGTTTTCGGAGGCAAGCTATTACGGAATGGATACCACTCCTCCTTCCATTTCCCTTATTAGCAGCCAGAAAAACGCAAATTCAGAACAGTGAGATATTCATTGAAATAGCAAAAATCCTTTTGGGGTGTTTTGGTTTTTGGGTTTTTTTTTTATCTAGCAATTTCAATCACTTACTCATTCATTGCCATTGAGTTGGAGTCGTAGCTGACTCTCCAGCAAGTTTTCTGAGGCTATAAATGATACAGTAGGAAATTGTTCGTCTTTCTCTTTCTCCCATGACAACTGTAAGTTAGCAGTGCAATACCGTAACCACTAGGCCACAGCACAACTCCCTAAAATCCAGTGTTGGCACAGAATAGGAGCAGCAGGTTATTTCATCACCTGCTCGTGGGATAATGATTTGGTAAACTACTATGTAAAACTAGGACCATCAAGTAATATTCATGATATTCATGATACTCATATCCAATAATAGGTATCCTTTATATATTTCTTTAAAATGTATCCCAGGACATGTACACCCATGTTAATCATGGCTTTGTTCACAATAGCAAGGAGTTGGAAACAACCTAAATGCCCATCAACGAACAAATGGATGGAGAATCTGTGGTATATTCACACAATGGAATACTACGCTGCATTGAAAAACAAGGAACATCCCCCACCCAGTGTTGTAAGAACCTATACTTTTTGATCTTGTGTAACCGTTTATGTTCCAGGAACTAGCTAACCACAAAGTGAACAAACACTTACTGGGAAAATCCTGTATCTTAACTGGCATCAACAGCAGGTGGCTGACCCAGGACTGAACTTCTGCTTTTCCGAAGAGCCAATGAGCATTCTCCACACCAAAGAACCCCTAGACCCTCTATAAAAACCCCTTGCTTTCTCGGTTTGGGCTCGACTCCCCTGTCTCCTGTGTGAGATACGGGTCGACCTGGAGCTCCGCCAATAAAAACCTCGTGTGTTTGCAAAAAAAAAGAAAGAAAAAGAAAAGAAAAGAAAAACAAGGAACACATGCAATATTATTCAAAACGGGTGACCCTGGAGGACATTATGCTGGGTGAAGTATCTCACTCAAAAAAGGACAAATACTGCATAGTGCCACTGTTGTAAAACAGGACTGACATCAGGGTTGGGGGAAGACTGAGAAAGATGGGATAAATAATGTATACTGTATTGAAACAAATAAGGGAGAAAACTGTTTAAAAGGGATATGTGATTAGGTATTTTTGTCATGAAGGGAGTCCAGAGTGAAGGCTGCATAGTGGAGTGGACCTGGGGGGAGGGATTTTAAAACGATGTAAGAATGTTTCTTTTACTGTTCCAAGAGGGGAGTGTACTTGGGGGTGTTGGGGGAGAGAAGTGCAACAATGAATGAATGGAAATCCAAAGTCTCTGTAAATTTTCATTGAAATTAATAATAAAAAAAATTTTTTAAATGTATCCCAGGACACAGATATGGAAGTAATTACAACAGCATAATTCATAATAACTCAAAACTGAAATCAAGCCAATACATGTCAATAGTTGAATGGATAAATCAAATTATAATCTATTCAAATGATGTTTCTGTGGATGAAAGGTGTCATTGAGCCCACTACAACTAATAGAGACCCTATGAGCAACACAGATGAACCTTGCTCTGTCCTGTGCCATCCTCACAAAGCTCTTTGAACCCATTGTTATAGTCACTGTGTCAATCTATCTTATTGATAGCCTTCCTCTTCCTCTGACCCTCCACCTTTCCCAGAATTATTTCAATAAAAAGACAAGTTGCACTGGGAAGTCTGCTGTCAAGAACCAAATTGCTAAAGAGCAATTATGTCAGCCTAAAGACTAAGGTGCATCTAATCCAGGCCATGGTCTTCTCAATTGTTTGTTCTGCATCTGACAGTGATTTTCCCACCTTCTCCTTTTTCTGTTCCCCTTCTCTTCTTTCTCTTTTGAGCATTTATACACATCTGACTCAATCATCTGTTTTCACAATAATGGCCTTAAGCAATATTTTTCCTTATGTGACTGAGATATTTCACTCAGTAAAATGCTCTCCAGTCTCTCTCAAGCAATATATTTTACAAAATTGTTACTCCTTAGTACTGCGTAGTCTTCCATTGTGTGAATGTACCACAATTTCTCAATTCATTTGTTTGTTAATGGGCATTAAGCTGTTTCCATTTTCTTGCTATTGTGAATAATGTTGCAGTGAATTTGAGTGCCCCAGAGATTTGGGTATTTGTGCTATGAAATAGAAAAAAATTCCTCATTCGTTTGTTTTCCTGCAGGAGTGGCATCTACTTCCTAAACAACATGCCTCTGGAAATTCTATGACCTTTGATAAATGTTCATAGTTATAGAAAGGCTTCAGACCTTTTGTTTATGGGGTCCCTATGATTCGTGCTCAATTCCAAGGCAATCAACAACAACAACAGGAGAGATGCACGTGCTGAGCAAGACCTGGTAGATGAGAATAAGCAGGTAATAGAATCTGGGAGAGTGTAGCAAAATGTGTCACCAGTGCAAAGGTCCTCAGAAAAGCAAGAATGTAGAGCTTTGTTAAAAGAAAGAAAAGAGTGTGGCTCAGGCACATTGACTAAAGGAGAAAGTGGTAGCTAATGAGGTTTGTGTAACAGAAAAAGCTAGATAATTCATCCCACAGTGAGGCTTTAGAATTGAATTCTGAGAGTTAACATGAAGTCATTGGTTAGTTCTGAGGAGGAAATTGGTACTTCATTGACTTGAAGCATCATTCTGGCTCCTATGTGGAGAATGAAATGGAAAATAGCTCCAATTAGACAAGCCTTAATGAGGAAAATATCTTTTTTAAAAAGCACAACACCTTGAACAAATTGTAAAGTAATCAAAATAAGGCAGAAATTGTTAAGTCAGCACTCTAAACTGGTTTATAAATAACATTTTTAGCCAGAGGTAAGACCCAGTTTGTGTCACCTGATATTATTGAAATTTAACCAGAAATCTGTTCTTACTGGTTGAGGAAGAAAAGGCCAGAGTTGAAGCAACAACAGTAACCAGAGAGGGAGGGGTTTCTTGAAGAGAATTACAGAGTGGAAGCAACAAATTCTGTACAAAACTCCTACATAGATCTCGGGCTCCTGAGATAGATATATATATCAGGAACATGCTGAGTAAATTGCATAAAAGTAAAAAAAGAAACAAAACCACTACTGTTGAGTCCATTCTGACACATAGCAACTCTAGTCTGTGAACTCATTGCCTTCAGGTCTGAACTGACTCCTAGCTGACCTTCCAGTGGGTTTTCAGAGGCTGTAGATCACAGAGCAGGAGATTCTTCCTCAGGAGCTGATAGATTCCAACTGCCAGCGAGGCATGGCCTTTGGTTTATTAACACAATTCCTAGGGCTTATGACACCAGAGACACCTTTGGAGAAGGACATGATGCTGAGCATGGAGGGTCAGTGAAGGAGAGGAAGACCCTTAACCAGGTGGATTGACATGGAAACTGCTGCAATAGGCTCTTGTGTGTCAAGAAGTATGAGGATGCCCAGGATAGAACAGGGTTCAGATCTTTTGTTCATAGGATCGCTATGAGTAATACTCACTTCAACGGCACCAAACAACAACAGCAACAGGGCCTAACTCAGGTGTATATTGGTCTCCAGACTGATACTGTTGTTCTTTAGCACTTTGGAGAGATCCCTGACAGCAGATTTCTCCAGTGCAATTCATTTTTTTTATTTCCTGACTGGTGGTGCTAAGAATGTTGATTGTGGATTCAAGCAAGCTGAAATTATTAACAGCCTCAATCTCTCCTCCATCTGTCCCAGTGTTGCCAATTGGCCCAGTAATTATTATCTTTGTTTTCTTTTTTTCTTTTCTTTTTCTTTTCCCCCCTTTTTTTGTTGTGTACCATTGAGTCAGATCCGACTGGCATAGGAGGAGATTGCTCCTCCTTCTGCAGTGAAGCATCTGGTGGGTTCAAACTGCTGCCTTTGTGATTGCAGGAATCTTTGTTTCCTTGATGTTAAACTTCAATTCCTTTTGTAGATTACAGTCCTTGACTTTGTGCAGCAAATGCCTCAGGTCCTCTTCCGTTTCAGCAAGGTTGTGTCATCTGCATAACACAGGTTATGATTCTTCCTCCAATCCTGATGCCACATTTCTCCTCAAAAAGCCCAGCCTCCCAAATTATCTGTTCTGCACATAAGTCGAAAGAATATGGAAACAAGACACATCCCTCACTCACTGCTTTCCTGATCTGGGGCTATGCAATATTTCCTCGCTCTGTCTGACAACCGCTTCCTGGTCCGAATATATGTTTCACAAGAGCACAATCAGGTGTTCTGGGATTCCCGTTCTTCTCAAGGTTAGCCACAATTTGTTGTTATCCCATAGTCAATGAAGCACAGATAGACACTTCTCTGGTACTCTTTGCTTTCAGCCAAGATCCAGTTGACATTGGTGATAATGTCTTCAGTGTCACAGCCTTTTCTAAACCAGGCCTGTATTTCTCTGTCAATATACTATTCCAGTCTTTAATCTTCAGGAGGGTTATGCTTGTGTGTGATATCAGCGGTTTAGTTTGACAATTTCCACGTTCAACACATTCTGTTGACTCATCCCTTTTTTTTGAGTGGGAACAAATATGGATCTATTCCAGTCAATCAGCCAGGTAGTTATTCTCCAGATTTCTTGGCACAACTAGGGCACCATTTGTTTTTTTAAGTATGTTAATTGATATTTCATCAATTTCTGGAACTTGTTTTTTTGTTAATTCTTACAGAGAAGCTTGAACTTCCTCTTTCTTTACCATTGTCTCTTGATCATATGTTGTTTCATGGCTGCGTCAACAAATCCTTTTTGGTATAATGACTGTTTGTACTCAGTCCATCTTTGTTTTTAATGTTTCCTGGATCATTCCATATTCTGCCCACAGTATCCTCAAGTATTGTAACTTGAGGCTTGAATTTGTTCTTCAGTTCCTTTGTCTTAAGAAATTCCGGGTGAGTTTGTCCCTTTTGATTTTACATTTCATTATACTTTGTCTACTTGAACTGCCCTTGGTAATCTTCTGTTCAGCTCCTTAACTTCCTGATTTCTGGTGATCTAGTGGTAAGAAATTGTGCTGCAGTTCCAAAGATATGTGGTTCAAATTCACGAACTCCTCCATAGGAGAAAGACAATCAATAGCCTCCCACATGATTTACATCCCTTTAGTTCTGACTCTATGACACATTAAAAAAACCACAAAGAACAGAGAGGGAGATGACAGAAAAATTAACAATTTGAGTGACCTTTTGGACAAAAGCAAAAAGTACACTTGAATATAAAATAGAGATGCTTTCTTATGTTGTTAGTTGTTAAGTATCATCAAGTACAATCCACAGTGACTCTATGCACAATAGATTTGAACCTTGTTCTATCCTATGCCGTCCTCACCACCTCTGAAACATTTTTTCCCATTACTGCAGTCACTGTGTCAATCTACTTCATTGAAGGTCTTCCTCTATTTTGCCAACTCCACATTTTCTTTTTTTCCCTCTATTTTTTTCTCCACCTTTTCAAGCATGATGCCCCTTTCCAAAGAATAGTCTCTCTAGCAACAATTCCAAAGTATGTGAGATGAAGCTTTGTCATCTTTGCCTGCAAGGAGCACCCTGGTTGCACAGTTTGTTTGAGGAAGTGATATCTTATAGAAATAATATAATTCAGGTTAGAAGAAAGGGAGTAGAATACTGGTGCCAATGTTTCAAACATCTCCCTGCCTGGCCTGTGCCTCTTGACTGATTCAAGCTCAAGGTCATTGTGGTTGAGTCAAACTAAATTATAGCTAACCTTCCAGCACTGTTTCAGAGACTGTAAACCACATGGGAAACTTTCCATCGTTCACCTCTGGAGAAACTGATGAATTCATACTGTCTGTCTTTGGGTTGGGCAGCTTCACTCTCTACTCAAACCCACTTGATTGATTATATTCTGAAAATTATAACTGCAGATATTATATTTGTGTACATCTGATTTGACCATGTCATCTTTTATGTTAACACAGGTACACATGCATATCCTTTAGAATACATTTATTTGTTTGTCTAATAAGTGCAGTTGTCTTTGAAATTTGCTTTTAAAGCGACTCCTGACCGTTTGCTCACTCACTGCTCTCAAGAGGGTCATGTCGGCCCACCAGTGGACATCCAGGCCAGCAAATTGCAAAGGGAATAGACTACTCCTCTTCCACCCTCAGAGCCTCTAGTGGACTCACACTAATGGAGATACACAGCCTTTTAGTAAACAGCTCAACTCCCTCCAGACTACTCTACTAGAGCTCCTCTACATCCCATAGTTATGCTGTTGTTGTTGTTGTTGTTGTTGTTGTTATTGTTATGCACCGTCAAATCAGAACTGACTCCTTGGTGACCCTCCAGTGGGTTTTCAGAGGCAGCAAATAGAACAGGAGATGAACTATCTTTCTCCTGTGACACTTACAAATAGGTGATATTAAATACTAAAATTTCAGCAGAGAAGTTGAAATAATAAAGACTTTATTATTTTGATTTTTTTGTTGAAGAAGTCCTAGAGTAAGAGTTTAGATTACTAAACTCTCACTCTCAGTCTACTTATAAGATGAAATAATTACATAATGTGTTTTCTGAAAACACTCCTGGTTGTGAAAACTTGGGGTTCCAAAACAGTACAGGAAAATAATTTCTTTATACCAGAAAAACTAACAAAATAAGAAACAAGACAAGTCAGTTTCAAGGCAACAGAATGTAAAAGAAAAAAAGACAATGGCCCAATCCTCCCTCTGGTGGTAAAAATGTTCAAGAGCCCCTGAGGACTCAACTTTCCAAGCTCCTGTAGCCTCTCTGATGCAGCACGTTCTTTTTCTTATTAGCTGGTAACCC
This sequence comes from Elephantulus edwardii, assembly GCF_000299155.1. NCBI lineage: Eukaryota > Metazoa > Chordata > Mammalia > Macroscelidea > Macroscelididae > Elephantulus > Elephantulus edwardii. The sequence continues at coordinate 1,160,332 of NW_006399760.1, read as the reverse complement.
CATACACAACAGAAGAAAGGACTGCCCAGCCCTGCACCAGCTCCATGATCAGATGCAGACCAGATCACTATGATCCATTTGCATTTTCATTGGCTGATTTTCAGAAGTAGATTGCCACATCTTTTTTCTTAGTCTACTTTGGTCTGGGAGCTCTGCTGAAATATAGTTGGCATCTTAGCAACATGCTAGCCTCCACTGACAGATGAATGGCAGCTGCACATGGGATGAACTGACTGGGATTAGAACCTGGGCCTCCTGTATGGACAGCAAGAATTCTCCCATGTAACAACTATTCTCCAACTCATGTTAGAACCAACTTATAGCTGGCCTTCTGTTGGTTTTAAGGCTGCTTTAATCACACAGCAGCTTGTCCATCTTTGTCCTGAGGAGCAGCTGTTGGATTCAAATCATCCACCTTTGAGCTGGCAAACCAACTCCACTAGGCCACCAGCGCGCCTAACAACGATTACCCCTAGTCTCACTCACTCGCTCTCATTTTCATCATGTTAGAACCACTCATATCTGGTCTTCCACTGGATAGACTATGAATCCCATCAGAGGAAATTGCCTATCTTTCTCTCAAGGAGCCATTAGTAACTTATACTACCAGAAAAACGTGTAAACTAGGTACTAGATCACTGTTGTTGTTGTTGTTAGGTGCCGTCGAGTCACCTGTGACTCATAGCGACCCTATGTACAACAGCCCTAAACCCTGCTCTATCCTATGCCAACCTCACTGTCTCTGACACACCCATCCTGATTACCTCAGTCACTGAATCAATCCACCTCATAGAGGGTCTTCCCCTCCTGTGCTGTCCCTCCACCCTCCCAAGCATGAGGTCCTTCTCCAAGGACTGGTCCCTCCTTGCAATGTGTCCAAAATATGTCAGACAAAGCCCCAGAATCTCAGAGCTCCCTAAATATACTCCCTTCTAATCTATTATATTTCCTATAATTTTCTTTTCCCATTATGATACTTAGTGGTAAGGACTTGCACTGCCAACCCAAAGGTACATGATTTGAATCCACCAGCTGTTTCATGGGAGAAAGTTGAACAATTTTTCCCCATGTGATTTACTTCCTCTGAAAACCTGCTTGAGGGTCAGCTATGAATTGATTCTGCCTTAATGTTTCACAACACAACAATATGACACTTAGAGGAGAAAGCTTTGTTTGAGGGTTCTTTGCTGTCTTAATTAGTTTACAATTTCTTATAGACATTGACTGACAGCCGTTGGGTTGATTTTAATTCATGGTGACTCTCCATGGGGTTTCTTACGTGGTAAATCACAAGAGTAGATAGATCACTCACTTTTCTCCCAGGGAGCAATTGGTCAATTTAAACCATAGCTTTTGGGTTAATAGTACAGCTCACTACAGACCACATCACCACTGTTCCCTCCTGGTAGTCAGGAATGAGTTTTAATTATCTTTTTTTCCTCCTATTGTATTTATGTGTTTTATATGTGGACAGTTGTTTACTGTTTGGAAATCCAAGATCTTTACAGCATCCAAACATTTTGAGCAGTGACATTTTGCTAATTACCAGAAAAGCTCAGAGTCTCTGTAGACCTTTCGTTAATACTTCTGGCTAGATGGAAAAGAGAAGAAATAAGTAAGTTCTGAAAACAATAGTGGTAAATAAGGTACTTGAGATAAGAAGCTTGGAAGATATGACAACATTGGATTCAATGTTAGCTGGAGGAGAAGAATAGGCATACTTTTAGAATACCTGGGTGACACCCATGCATTGAGTAGGATGCATAAGAGGATATTAAAGTCATAAAGAGATATTTTTGTGCTTAGGCACCAGTTATTTGAAAGTGAGCTGCATCTTTAGTTAAGCATGACCTATTTGTTCTTGCAGCAGAGTTGAATAAAAAAGGGAAAACATTTTCAGAGAGACCACAAAAAGGTCTATTAATTTTAGGGAAAATAATCTTGCTGGAGCACTTGGACCCAATTCTCTTCTTTCCTACTTAGTTGCATTGGTGATGGTGAAGAGAGTGGGAGGTGGAAGGGAAGATTAAGGCATCCAAGAGGCCAGAGAAGAAGAGAAAAGAAGTAATTGACATCCAAGAGTCAGAGCAGGTGACATTGAAAAGAGAAAGACAGGGTTTCAATTGACCCTAAATAGGGCCTCCTGGCTTCATCAACTGAAGTGTCTTGTTACTTAGGTGGTATGTACAAGGAGGCCCACAATGCTATGAAACGCAACAAAACACGACAGTCCTTAAAGCTCTGATTCCCACCTATAGTAGAATGAAAGCTTTCTCTACAGAGATTTTATGAAAACTGGGATATTCCAATGTACAAAAAGAAAAGAGAATGTAAAACCACTTTTCATGAGAGAGGACTATAAAAAAAGCAACAAAAACAAGTGAGCTTGTATAACTTTAGTATGAATCAAGGAAATACATACAAAAACTATTTTTTGTTCAATATATTATTAAACATAGCTAATATTAAGCAGTGTGAGGAACTTATAATTAGATATTTGCTGTTGTTGTTGTTATGTGCCTTTGAATTGCCTGCAACTCATAGCGACCCTATGTACAGCAGCTCTGAAGCCTGCCCTGTCTTGAACCAGTCTCACTGACTCTAACACACCAACCCCCATTGCCTCAGTTTCTTTATCAAGCCATCTCATCTGGATCTTTCTCTCCTGCGCTGTCCCTCCACTCTTCTGAGCATGATGTCCTTCCCCAAGGATTAGTCTCTCCTGGCCAAGTGCTGAAAGTATGTGAGATGGAGCTTCAAATCCTAGCCTCCAAGGAGAAACTTTCAACATGTTGTTGTTGTTGTTGTTGTTGTTGTTGTTGTTGTGTGCCATCGAGTCGCCTGCAACTCATACTGACCCTATGTACAACAGCCCTAAACTCCACTCTGTCCTGTGCCAATCGCACTGTCTCCGACACTCCCATCCCAATTATCCCAATCACTGAATCAATCCACCTCATAGAGGGCCTTCCTCTCCTGCACTGTCCCTCCTCCCTTCTGAGCATGATGTCCTTCTTCAAGGACTGATCTCTC
>NW_006399760.1:1136522-1154699 GCF_000299155.1 Elephantulus edwardii | reverse complement strand
TCTAATTTTCCTACATTCATGGTTCTCACATTCCATGTCCCAATCACCAGTGTCTGCTTACAACTGTTCCTCTTCCTTTGTATTTTCATACTTGAAAACTCAACCTCCTTTGCCGTTTCTGTTATCTAAATGTGTTCTGTTGTACATAGGGTTTTCAGAGGCCTGCTATTTCAGAAGTGGATATCCAAGAAATACTTATTTGCTTTCTTGGCAGTCCATGGTATGTTCAAGATTCTGCAAAAATCTTTTATTATAGAAAATTAAAATTATATAAAGAAAGGCAAATAGTATAATAAACTTCCATATATTCATCATATATCACACTCTTGCTAAAATATCAAGAAAAATATCTTAATACCAAGAAAACAAAAATTCTCACCATTAGACTAATAGGCAATCTCATGATAGAGAAAAGATTAAAGTTGTTAGCAATTTGATCTTGCTCAGATGCACAATCAACATACTTGGTCAGGGAATAAAATGATGAGATGTAGGGGGGAAATGTGCTCAAGGTTTTCCCTAAAGTGCTAAAAACCAACAGTATCAGTGTACCTGACTCAAGCCATGGTCGTTTCAATTGTGTGCTTTGCATCTGAAAGCTGGAAAAATAATTGATGCCTTTGAATTGTAGTGCTGGAGAAGAGTGTTGAATATCCATGGACTGCCAAGAGAACAAATGGGTCTGTCCTGGAAAGAGTGAAACCAGGGGTTGCCTTTGAGGCAAGGATGGTAAAACTGACTCACATTCTTTGACCACGTTGTCAGGAGGGGCCAGTCCTTGGAAAAGGGCATCATGCTTGGAAAGGTGGAGGATCAGTACAAGAGAGGAATTAACAAGAGCTATTGATTTTGATCTGTTGTTCATAGCATTCCTGTGAGTCATAGGTGACTCGATGGCACATAACAACATCATCATAATATTATTACGAATAGCTAAAGCACTTAAAAGAATGTCTCAAACCAAACTCACTGCAACTGAGTGGATTCCCATTAATAAAGACCATCAATTGGGCTTTGAGGCTATAAAACTTAACAGGAGGAGATTGTCTATCTTTGCCCCTCAACACTGCAGATGGATTCAAACCACTTGAGTTGTGAGATGTTTGAGTACCAGCACAACATACAAACCATGTCACCAGAGCTCCTTGGAAGAACGCCTGGCAAAAATTAAACTTAGACTTTATTATTTGTGCAAAAATGAAGTTTGCATAACAAAGAAGGTAAAATATTTTTCTATATAATTGTATTCATAAAGGTATAGAAATGGTCTATGAGGATTTTTACTTAAACGATATTAGTGATTATTACATTGAGGGGTATGGGGATTGAAAAGTATACCTGGTGGAGTGTTATAGTTATTGGCTTCTAACCAAACTGTTGGAATTTTGAACCTATGGGGCAATCTGAAGAAAAAAAAAATCTACTAATCTGCTTTCATAAAGATTTACAGCCTTGGAAACCTTGTGGGCAATTCTACCTTGTCTTATAGGATTCTAATGAGTGGAAATTAACTTGATGGCCTAGATTTGGTATTGGTTTACATTGCAGTATATTCCAATATAGGGAGTTCTGGTGGCCTAGTGAGTAAGAATTTGCACTGCCAACACAAAGGCAAGTGGTTCAAATCCACAGGAGAAAGATGATAGTCTTTTCCTGTATGATTCACAGCTTCTGAAAACTCACCAGAAGGTCATCTACAAGTTGGTTCTGACTTGGTGGTAATGATAGAGAGAGATATTGCAATACATACATAGGCATATAGAAATAATAGTGATAAACAGTAAAATAGGAGAAACAATTAATATGGAAATTTGTTTAAGAATTAAATTGGCAACTAGATTGAAGCAAGTATTGAGAGGCATCCAAAAAAGAGGTCAGGGAGTTTTGGATATATTATTATTTCTATTAAATGACTTTTGTTGTTGTTTGGTGCTACTGAGTTAACTAAAATTCATAGAGACCCCATGAACAACAATTTTTAATCTTGCCCTATCTTGCATCATCCTCACAATCTGTTGTGCTCAAGTCCACAGTTACAGTCACTATGTCAATTCATCTAGTTGGGGGTCTCCATTTCTTTCTCTGATCTTCTACCTTTCCCATTATATCTTTTTCCAAGGACTTAAACCCCCTTACAACATCCCCAAATTATATGAGACAAAGTTTCACCATCCTTGCCTCTATGGAACACCCTGGCTCTACTTCCTCTAAAACAGATTTTTTTTTCTTTTGACAATCCAAAATATATTCAGTACTCTTCTACAGCAGCACAACTCAAAGGCATCAATTCTTTTTCTGTCATACTTCTGTCTTCTTCTGTCAGATCTCAGATGCATAGCAAGTTATTGAAATGCCTGAATCAGCTACACCTTAGTCTTTAAACTGATATCATTGCTCCTAAAATCTTAAAGAAGTCTTTGACAGCAGATTTATTCAATGCAATACATCTTTTGATTTCTTGCTTGCTAATTCCAAAGGTGTTGATTGTGGATTAAAGCAAGTTAAATAGTTACAAATTAAATCTTCTCTCCATCTATCATGATGTTGCCTTTTGGCCCAGTGGTAAGAATTGTTTTCTTGATGTTGAGATGTAATTAATATTGAAAACTGTAATCTTTGTTCTTCTGCAGCATTTCAAGTCCCCTTTGCTTTCAGCAAGCGAGGTTATATCATCTGCATAATGCAATTTTTATTGATGATTCTTCCTCTAATCCTGATGCCACATTCTTCTTCATAAAGTTCAGCTTCTTGAATGATTTGCTCAGCACACAGATTGAATAGGTGTGGAGAAATAAAAAGAATACCTACCTTTCCCATATCTTTTCAGATTTTAAACAACACAGTGTGCCCTTGCCTTGTTCAGCTGAACAATAGGTCTAGACATAGGTTTCACGTGAGCATAATCAAGTGTTCTGATATTCTCATTCTTCTCAATGTTAGCCAAAATTTGTTATGATTCACACAGTCTAATACTTTTGCATAGTAAATAAAACACAAGTGAACATCCTTCTGGTATTCTTTGCTTTCAGTCAAGATTCATCTAATATTAGCAATGATATCCCTGGTGTCATGGCCTCTTCTGAATCCAGCATGAATTTTTGGCTTGTTTATAGTGTGCTTATAAAGTATGTGGTGTCAATGCCATAAAACTAGAAATTAACCACAAGAGGATAAAGTTTATAAAGCCACCAACATGGAAGCTAAATAATACACTTGTTGCAGAAGCTCAAGGAATGCAGCCTTTGGTATGGATTGTATCTCAATGTCAAGAAAACAAAGATTCTTACCGCTGGACTGATAGGTGACATCATGATGGAGGGAGAGGAGATTAAAACTGCCAATAGCTTTATCTTGCTTGAATTCACAGTAAACACCCTTGGTACCAGCAGTCAGGAAACAAGGAAACACATTACCTGGGAAAATCTGCAGTTAGGGACCTCTCCAAATTATTGAGGAGTAATGAGGTCAGTTTGAGGGCTAAGGTGCATCTGATTTATGCCATAGGCTTTCCGTATACTTGCTATGCGTCTGAAAACTGGGATATTAATAAGGATGACAGTAAAAAAATTGACACTTTTGAGCTGTGGTGTTGGAGAAGAGCACTGAATATCACATGGATGGCCAAGAAAACAAAAATACATGTCTTGGACAGGGTGTAGCTGGAGTGTTCTATGGAGGCAAGAATAATGAGACTTTGCTTCACATACTTTGGACATGTTCCTAGAAAAGGCTATTCCTTGTAGAGAGACATGATGCTGGGAAGGGTGTAGGGTCTGTGAAGGAGAGGAAGACCCTCAACCAGATAGATTGACATGGTGACTACTGTAGTGGACTCTTGTGTGACAGGGAATGTGAGAATGGCACAGGATAGAATGGGGGTCAAATATTTTGTTCATAGGATCACTATGATTTGTACCTGACTTGACAGCACCTAACAACAACAGCAAGAGAACACGATTGGGTTATGGAAAAAATAAAAAATAAAATAAAGAATTCCTCAAAACAAATGATAATGAAAATACAACATATCAAAACCTTGGTGGTATAGATAAGGCAGTGCTCAGGGGGCAGTTCATATAATAGGCAAACACATTTAAAAAAAAAAAAGAAAGAAGCAAAATTAATAATGTAACTCAACATTTTCATTAAATAGAAAAAGAACAATAATGTAAACCCACAGTGTGTAGAATATAGGAAATTATAAGAACAAGAGCTGAAATCAATGAGATAGAAAACAGAAAACTAATTAGAACAATCAACAAAACCAGGAGCCAGTTTTTTGAAAGGATCAATAAAACTGACAAATCACTGGCAAACTTATCAAAAGAAAAAAGGAGAAGACGCAAAATATCTATTAAGGAATGATAGATGTGACATCAGAACAGAACTAGAGGAAATTAATTCTATAATATTGAAATATTACAAAAAGCTATATTCTGATATATAGGCCTGAAAGACTCCACTCTGGGAGTTTGACTTTTTGCTGTTTATGGATGCTGGTCCTGATGGGCAAGCAAAGGGAAGTTTGTTGGGTCATTGTTGGTTTGGTTTTTTTGGGGGGGGGGCGTTTGATGTGTGTTACTGCTCTTTTCTCCCCAAGAGCAGGTGTCCTTGAGCCTTTGCCTAGGGTGGGAGTTGGCTCAATAGCATTGGCTTAAAACCCCGCAGGGGGAACGAGGGGACTGTGACCCCTGGGCCAAACTGATTAGTTTTCGAATGAATATTCCTTGAATGACACAGCAATCTTTTGTCTATTTGCTGAACTAAACAACTTGGTGTTGCTATGATGCTGCACACTGTTCCATAGTCTTGTCAAATAACATAATGTAACCCATTATGTACAGTGTCTGGATGAGCTTCCAGATTGATGCTGGGAAGCAGGAGTGACATCCACTTCTTAAACTAGATGCCTCTGAAAACTCTACAAACTCTCTAAATTCTACAAACTCTCTAAACTCTATAAATGTGCAGAAATGATTGTAGTTATAGAACAGAGCTCTGTACAGAAATTCTGTCAGTAATAGAACAGAGTTTAGATCTTTTGTGCAAAACTTACTCTCAGTCGTATTCAACTTGATGACACTTAACCACTGCTAAGTGAAACTAGTGTTGTTATATCTGGAGGAACACTCTTCCACTTTATACATCACTCTTTGTCAATGTGTAGTATGAAGTAACTTGGGTTGCTGTGATGCTGAACCCTGTACCACTGGAATATCAAATACCAGAATGGCTTCCCAATGTGGACAGTGTTTAGTGGAGCTCCCAGTTGTAAAGCAGGTTTGGAAGCAGAAGTGGCATCCATTTCCTAAACCACATGCCTCTGGAAACTCTATGAACTTGGAGAAATGATGACAGTTGTGGAAAGGCATCAGGTCTTTTGTTCATAGAGCTGCTATGAGTCACACTCGACTTGATGTCAATCAACAACAACATACTCTGATAAATTTGAAAACTAAGAGGAAATGGCCAATTTCTTGCCCTACCCAGATCAGCATGGATAGATGTAGAACACTTGAACAGACCCATTATAAAAGAAGAAATTGGTCAGGTCATAAAAAGACTCCTCTACAAAAAACGTCCCAGACCAGGTGGCTTCACAGCTGAGTATCACCAAATATCAGATAAGATTTATCACCAATTCTACTTAAATTATTTCAAAAAATAGAAAAAGAAAGAACACTGCCAGGGACATTCTATGAAGCAAGTATAACTCTAATACCAAAACCAAGCAAAGATTTTACCAAGAAAGAAAACTACACATCAGTATCTCTCATGAACATAGATGCAAAAATCCTTAACAGAATCCTAGCCAATAGAATCCAAAAGTATATTTAAAAAAATCATCACAAGAAAGTGGGACAATAACAGGTATGCAAGGATGGTTCAACAGAAGAAAAATAATCAATGTAACTGACCATATTAACAAAGCAAATAACAAGAACCACATGATCCTGGCAATTGATTCAGAAAATGCATTTGACAAAATCTAACACCCTTTCTTGATTAAGACATTCAGCAAAATTGGAATAGAAGGGAATTTCCTCAACATGTTGTTGTTATGTGCCATCAAGTCGTTTGCGACTCATAGTGACCCTATGCACAAGAGCCCTAAATGCCATTCTATCCTGTGCCAACCTCGTTGTCTCAAACACAATCATTCCCACCACTCCACTCACAGAATCGATCCATCTCATTGAGGGTCTTCCTCTCCTGTGCCGTCCCTCCACTCTCCCAAACATGATGTCCCTCTCCAATGACCAGTCCCTCCTTGCAACATGCCAAAAGGATATCAGATGAAGCTTCAGAATCCTTGACTCCAGGGAACATTCTGTCTTCACCCTCTCCAGGACAAACCTGTTTGTTCTCCTAGCAGTCCATGGTATATTCAACACTCTTCTCCAACACCACAACTCAAAGGCATCAATTCTCTTTCTATCATCTCTATTCACTGTCCAACTCACCGATGCATAGCACATAATTGCAAAGACTATAGCCTGGATCAGGTGCACCTTAGTCTCCAGCCTGACATCGTTGCTCTTCAGTACTCTTGAGAGGTCCCTCACAGCTGACTTTCCCAATGCAATCAGTCTCCTGATTTCCTGGCTGCTGTTACCAAGAGTGTTGACTGTGGAGCTAAGTAAACTAAAACTGTTAACTATCTCAATCTCCTCAACATAGAGAAAGTACATATGCAAATCCAAGAGCCAATATCATTCTTACTGGAGAAAGACTAAAAGCATTTTCCTTCTGAACAGACACCAGACAAGGATGTCCAGTGTCACCACTTCTATTCAATACTGCATTGGAAATACTTGCTAGGAAAATACAACAATGAAGGAAATAAAAGGCATCCATATCAGCAAATACATGGTTAAACTGTTGTTGTAGGCAGATGATAGGATAGTGTACACAGAAGACCCCAAGGACTCAGTGAAAAGCTATTAGAACTAGTAGATCTATTTAGTAGAGTGGCAGGATAGAAGATCAATATCCAAAAATCAGTGGGGTTCCTCTACAGTAACAAAGAAAAGTCAGAGTAGGAAACCAAAAAAGCAATACCATTTACAATTGCCAACCACAAATTGAGATACTTAGGAATGAACCTAACTAGAGATACAAAAGACTTGTACAAAAAATACTACAGAACATTTCTGCAAGACACAATAGAAGACCTAAATAAATGGGGAAAATGCTCCCTGTTCATGGATAGAAAGACTCAATATTTCAATATTGTGAAAATGACTATCCTACCAAAAACAATCTACATGTTCAACACAGTCCCAATACATATACCAAATTCATTTTTCAAGGAGATCGAAGGGAAATTGTTAAGTTTATTTGGAGAGGAAAGAGATCTTGAATAAGCAAAGCACTTCTGAAAAACAAAAATGAAGTGTGAGGCATAGCACTCTCTGACCTCAAAACCTACTCCACGGTGGTAGTAATCAATACAGCATGGTACTGGTACAATGACAGGCACATAGACCAATGGAACAGAATTGAGAACCCAGTAATGGACCCATATTTGACAAGGAAATAAAGCCTATCAAATGGAGAAATGACAACCTCTTCAATAAATTGTGCTGGCAAAACTGAACTGCTACTTGCAGAAAGCCGAAACAGTATTCCCATCTCACACCACATACAAAAATCAACTGGATCAAAGACCTGGGAGTAAATCCCAAAACCATGAAGTTCATAAGAGACAAAGTGGGATCAAGCTTAGAAGACCTAGTCTAGACAGCCCTGGTGAGCTCTCCGAAGGCTGCAAACCTCTGGCAGTTAAATTTCATTAGTGATTCTAAGGGATAAAGATGGGCAGTCTCCTCCCATTATGATTTACAGTCTTGGGAAACCTTTGGTGGGTAGGTGTGAGTCAGAAGTGAGCAGACAGCTGGGAGTCCAAGTTTGAGTATGAGATAGCCCCTAACAGTTTCAATAAGAACAAAAGTCTTATCTCAGGCTGCAAGTACCTTAAGATTCAGATGTCTTTCCTCTGTACATTTTGCACTAGATCGATTCCTATTCACGGAGGCCCCCACATGTGCATATTTGAACTGTTCCATAGCTTTTTCAAGGCTGAGACTTTTTGGAAGCATATCATCAGTGATCTTGGATAAGATGAATCTTACCCACGAAGGATTCCAGGAAAGAATGAGAGTTCCTTATTTAGCAATCAGCTGGACCGGGGAAAAGAATATCAACTGCCTGACTTAATGGTGATAATCAGTTGAAAACCGACTCATACAAAAATAATCCCATCCATTATAGAGCAAGCATGTTTTCTCTGACTCCCCTACACACACTTATCCTTTCCCATGAGTATTGTTGTTGTTGTTATGTGCTATCAAGTCGTTTGCGACTCATAGCTACCCTATGCACAAGAGCCCTAAATGCTGTTCTATCCTGTGCCAACCTTGCCGTCTCAAACACACATTCCCACCACTCCACTCACAGAGTTTATCCATCTCATCAAGGGTCTTCCTCTCCTGCGCCGTCCCTCCACTCTCCGGAACATGACGTCCCTCTCCAAGGACCAATCCCTCCTTGCAACATGCCCAAAGTATGTCAGAGGAAGTTTCAGAATCCTTGACTCCAAGGAGCATTCCAACTTCACCCTCTCCAGGACAAACCTGTTTGTTCTCCTAGCAGTCCATGGTATATTCAACACTCTTCTCCAGCACCACAGCTCAAAGACATCAATTCTCTTTTTATCACCCCTATTCACTGTCCAACTCTCTGACGCATAGCATGTAATTGCAAAGACTATTAGGTATATGGAAACCACCCCTCACTACTGTACTCAGGCTTATACCTGAGTGATTCTGAATCAGAAACACATTGTAGGAATCTGCCATTGTCTATATGTTTTCTAACTTACAGCTTTGATCAGCCTGGCTTTCTCTACCTCTTTGTTTTAGGATTTGTTTTAGGGAGTCACTCTTACCCTGATCTAATAATGTGTAACAGCCAAGCCTGTCTTTGGAGATGCCTTTGAGTGTATTAGAACTGCCAATTTTTCAACTAGTCATCAATCACTTAGTCATTAGTGCCATCCAGGGATCCCTGTCATGACAATTGATGCTTATTAAACCTACTGAGTCATCAATATTGTATAATAATTTTTGTTTAGAGGGAGTCTCTGAATTGTTTCTTGTGCTCCAGCTACATCTTCTCACAGCTATCTTAGAGAATCCCTAGTTCTCCATGCTCCTGATGGTGTCCTGTCACTGTGGCCACTCCTTTTACAAGCAATGTTTGCTCTGTCACTGAGATCCAATTAAACTGTTATGCCACCACATTCCTCTGAGGACCAAGCCAAGGGTGATTTTTCCAAGCTCCTAATGTCTTAAATTGCCTATGTTTCAAAATCCTCCCCAAGGCCAACATTGGGAACACCTTGAAATAACTGAAAATTATGCCAGAGAAGAAGCACACTTGCATGGAAAATACTTTGGATATGTATCAAAATAGCTCTCCCTACTGAAGAAAATAAAATCTTTTCTGCTTCATGAGCCAGTGAAAATCTAATAAAAGTGTGTCTCCCTTGGGTACTTTACATCATTAGCATCCCAGCTTCACACTTTGCTTTAACAAATAACTTATTTAAAAAATTTCTCCAGGGAGAAGACAAAGACAAAAATATCTTGGAAGCAAACTGAACCTAGCAACTTGGTAATGCTGTTTCATACAACTGAACTTTATGAAGCAAAATCTTTGTGATTGTTCTTTAATTTCTTTTTTGTTGTTGTTGTTGCCATAGATTGAACCTTTTTTATGGCTAATCAAGGAAGTAAAAAAGTAATGCATCACATGTAAGTAGCCTTTCACAGTTATCATAGTTAATTTCTGATGACTCAAAACCTAAATTCGGTTCTGACTCTTAGCTGATCCTAAATTGGGTTTCATCATTGTAAATCACATGGAAAGAGCTTGTCCAGCTTTCTCCACAGGACCCACTGGTAGATGCAAATGACCTTTGGATTAGCAGTTCAACTTCCTATAGAAAAGGCCATCAGAGCTCCCTTTGTTGTTCTTGTGTGCAGTCTATGGAACTGACTGACCCATAGTTGACCCTCCAGAAGGTTTTTAGAGGCAAGAAATCACACGGGAGGAGGTTGCCATCTTTCTTCCACAGAGCAACTGGTGGTTTTGAACCACACGAGGGATTGCAGTACAGTTTCTTACCAGATTTTGAAGTTCTGTCTCACGTACTTTGGGCATGTGACCAGGAGAGACCAGTCCGTGGAGAGGGACATCATGCTCAGAAGGGTGGAAGGACAGTACAGGAGAGGAAGACCCTGAATGAGATGGACTGACATAGTGACTGAGGCAATGGGGGTTGGTGTGTTGAAATCAGTGAGACTGGCAGGCTTCAGAGATATTTTAAGTAGGGTTGCTATGAATTGCAGGTGACTCAATGGCACACAACAGCAACAACAGACTACCAAAGTTCCCTCAGTGCTCATATATACATCTTTCTCTGTGACACTTCTTGAATAGCTCACAAACTTATCAAACTTGTCCTCTGTCTGCACATTTGCACCTCTCTATCTACTCCATCTCAGGTAACAACACTGTACTCACTCAGTTGTCTATGCCTAAACCTGAAAAATCATCCTTTATTCTTTCCCTCCCTTTCCTTTATCCTGATATCCAAATTCTGTCTATGCTCTATCTACATTACAATTACAAAATCAGTTCACCTCCTCTGCTACCACCCAAATCAAAATCCACGCCATCTGTCACTGGAGGATTTAATGATGTCCTAGCTGCCTCTAGTTGTTTTCAATGTGTTCCATCCGCCCCCATCCAGCAGTCATACAGCACATAGATTGATCTTCTGAAATATATAAATGGAATCACATCAACCTTTTCTTATAATATTTAAGTGACTTCTACCATTGTTAAAATAAAGCTCAACCCTACAATGGCCTAGATGGTTTGGTACAAATGAACCTCTTTAACTTCATTTCAAATGTTATATTCTAGGTACAAAACTTTTCTCCCAACCATTGCAAGAACATGGAAATATCCCAGATGTCCAACCACAATCGAATGGATTGAGAAATTATGGTACATTCATACAATGGAATACTATGCAGCATACAAGAGCAATCATTTTTAAAATGACTACTAATGTGGGAGGGACTGGGACATCATGATGCTGAGTGAACTAATTCACTCCCACAAGGACAAATATTGTATAAAACCACTATTGTAGAATGAGTATGAGGATCCAGAGGATAGGGGAGGGTGGAAGCAGAGGGATGAGCATGTATAGGGGGTGGGGATTATTCATGGGATTGGTCTATTTGGTGGGGGATGTGTGTGAGGAAAATTGGAAGAATCTGGTCTGAAAAACAATGTATTCAAATTTTTGTAAATAAACTAGAATAAAAAAACAATAATAAATCTTTTCTTTCAGGTCATTACAAGATTAGATTTTTGTACATTAGAGTTTCCCTGCTTGAAATCTACTTCAAGTCTCACCTTCCTGCGTCCATCATGTCTTTCAGCTCATCTCCAAAATCCTTGTTGACATCCACATTATTCTAAATCTTCTGTTCTCAGTAACTATTTAATACACCAGCTCTCACTCTTTGCTTTAAGTATGTTCTTTTATTAATTTCGCTTTTCCGCTGGTAGCCTAGTCTGTAGATAGTTATACTGCTAACCCAAAGGTTTGCTTCTGGAACAGTTCCAATCCACTAACTGCTCTGTAGAAGAAATACGGGCAGTCTCCTCCCATGTGATTCAGTTTAGAAACTCACAGAGCATCAGCAGTGAGTCAGAACTTCCTCGATGGCAATGAGAAGAGGAAAGTTCTCGCTTTCATGACATTACTTTTCACAGATTCCCTTCTCTGTCTTGAGACATTCCTTTAAGTCTCTTGCACTGATTCACCCAATTCTTCTCTCCACATATATTTTCCAAATGATCTTTTTCAATTTTATGGCTGGTATCTTCTAAATTTATCCCTGTGGCTACCCTTGTATATTTCCAGATGATTATATAAAACCATGTCCAAAAATTATTTATCAATCTCACTCACCCTCTACAAGTTATTCCTCCTTTGTTTTCACTATAGCAGTATATGACAACACTGTCTATTTACTTTGTCTAAAATAGTTAAGAGCCAAACTGAATGCTATGTATTAATAAATTCTTCTTTATGAGGTGTTGGTGTGTCAGAGACAATAAATTTGGCACAGGTTGAATCAGGGTCTAGGGCTATTGTACATAGGGTTGCTACGAGTTGCAGCGCATAACAACAATGACACTCCAGATGTAAAATATGTAATAGCAATTTATTCAGCCAGTTGTCAAGTGTATGTGTTTTATTTGATAACAAGGATATAAGAACTGAGACTTTACTCTCTTGTGTTGTCTATTAGTATGAACAAAGAGATAGACTGCATATGGGTACAAAGAAAGAAAAATAATTGTACAGTGCCAAAAGGAGAGCTTAGTGAAAGTTACCTTAGAGAAACAGAACTTGAACTATGCCATTAAGTAGAGAATTTGGAAGCTGGAGTGACATCCACTTCAAAAACTTGTCTCCAGAAACTCTGTGAACTTTGATAAATGTCGATAGTTGTAGAGGGGCTTCAGGTCTTTTGTTCATATGGTCGCTATGAGTTGTGCTCAACTTGAAAGCAATCAACAACAACAATCTTCAAAATACATACAGAAGTTTGGACACATGTCAAAGAGCTCAGAAGACAGGGGACTGTGACTGGACAAATCAGATATCATTCCCCTCACTCACTGCCGTCTAGGAGGAGCCAGCTCTGAGCTGACCCTCCACTGGGTTTCTGAGACTGTTGCAGGGTAGGGGGTCTATTGTTCTCAATGGCTTTCCTATGCCATTGGCCTTGATTTTATCACCTAGCTGGGCAGGATCATGCAAATAAGGTGTGTTATTCAATCCAAAAGAAAGTTGGCTAGTTTCACCATTAAATTGAGCAAGTTAAGTGGCAGAAAGTCAGTAATCTCACACCAGCCTCGTTGTAAGAAGCTACATTGCAATTCCAGAGGAACTAGCTTCAAATTCATCAGCTGTTCTGTGAGAGAAGGATGGACAATCTCCCGTGAAATTTGTTGCCATTGAAAACCCATTGGAAAGTCAGCTCTAGATTGGTTCCAAATTGACAGCACACAAGAGCACCACCACCAGCAGCAGCAGCAGTTAAGAAGCATCAGGGGCTGTATACACACTTCAGGGTCAGAAATTAATATACTAGCTGGACCTACAGGACAGCAGTGGCTATTTCAGTAAAGAATCAATGACCCAATGGAACAAAGAGCTGGCCTTGGACTGTTACCTCACTGAACCAAAGCTAGGAAAATCCTTTGCCCAAGCTTGTTGGAGGACTAGATGGATGACATTTTTTTTTAATTTTTTTTTTATTTTTGTGTGCGTGTGCCGTCAAATCAGATCTGACTGGTACAGGAGGAGATTGTTCCTCCTTTTCCCAGCAGAGCATCTGGTGGATTCAAACCGTGTGCCTGTTAGATGGATGACAATTTAACTGCCAGGATGAAGAGAGCTGTGTAACACTGACCTATGGAGCACAATCTCGTGTCACCACAGTGTTGGGAGGCATTATCTACTCCCTTTCCATCTCCCTCACCTCATGCCTTCTCTCAACACTCCATTTTCCTGGGGCTCAATAGTTCTCACTCTTACCGATCAGGCACCATATTCTTCATCCCTATGGCTTGCTGCCCATTGGAACTGCATCACAAGACCCGAGTGGATAGTGGTTTGGGCAGCATCCTGAGCCTTCTCTTGTTGTAGCCCAAAAATAGTAGAGTTCCAAGTTCTTTCATAAATAAACCTGAGCTACCTTCCATAGATGTTAATAGGTTTTAGTTATTAGGTGATGTTGAGTCATGTCCAACTCACAGTAATCTCATGTCCATAGTAGAACAAAACTCTGCTCAATCCTGGTCCATCCTCACAATCTCTGTTATACTTAAGCCCATTGCTGCAGTTAGGATGTCAATCCATGGCATTGAAGATCTTCTTTTTGTCTGACTCTACAGCATTCCAAGTATGATTCAGAGAGTGCTCCTGATAAGATAACCAAAATATGTGAAATGATGTCTCACCATCCATTCTTCTAAGAAGCACACTGGCTGCAGTTCTTCCAAGATAGATATGTTTCTTTTAAAAATCCATGTGATGTACCTTCAATATTATTCATCAACATCACTATTCAAAGGCATCAATTCTTCTTTGGTCTTCCTTATTCACTGTCCACTTTCCATATACATATGAAGAAATGGAAAATACCATGTATTGGTCCGGGTGCATCTTAGTTTTTGAAATTATATCCTTATTCTTTAGCACTTTAAAAATATCCTGAGCGATAGAGTTGCCTACTGCAGTAGGTCTGTTGATTTCATATAAGTGCTTCCATAGATGTTAATTGTATACCAGATAAAATGAAATCCTTAATAACTTCTATTTTTCTGTTTATCAGAATGTTATTAATTTATTCCATTTTGAGGAGTAGGGCTTTTTAATGCTGAGATGTAATCTATATTACATTGTTTGAGGATCATCAGTGTTTCAAATCTTCTTCATTTTTCTACGAGCAAGATTGTATCCTCAGCAAAAAACAGGTTGTTGATTAATCATCCTCCGATCTTGTTGCTACACTCATCTTCATAAATTTCATCTTATTGGATTATTTGTTCAACATATAGAGTGAATAGGTATTGCAAAAGAATACAACCTTGGTGCATGCCTTTCCTGATTTTAAACCATACAATATTCATTTATTTGCTCAAATGACTGCTTCTTGATTTATGTCTAAGTTCCACATGACTAAAATTAAGTGTTCTGAAATTTCCACTCTTCTCTGTGTTATTAATAATGTATTACGATCCACAAAGTCAAATCCCTCTGTTGTTGTTATTATTAAATGCTACCAAGTAGTCAAAATCAGAAAGGGTGTACACTAAGGATACGTCCTATCTCCATAGCTTTTCAATCTATATGTGGAACAGATCATCCAAGAGGCTGGGCTCTATAAGGAGGAATGTGGCATAAGGATTAGAAGAAGACTCATCAACAACCTGCATTATGCAAGTGACACAACCTGCTTACAGAAACTCAGGAGGGCCTGAGGCATTTGTTGCAGAAGGTCAAGGACTACAGCCTTAAATATAGATTGAAGCTCAACATCAAGGAAACAAAGACTCCCACCACTGGGCCGATTGGCAGCATCATGATAGATGATGAAGAAAGTGAGATTGATAACAGCTTTAGTTTGCTTGGCTTCACAATCTACACTCTTGGTACCAGCATCCAGGAAGTCAAAAGACAAATTGCACTGGGAAGGTCGGCTGTTAGGGACCTCTCCAGTGTACTAAAGAGCAATAATGTCAGCCTGGAGACCAAGGGCATCTCATCCAGGCCATGGTCTTCGCAATTATTATGCATCAGAAAGCTAAATAATGAATAGGGATGGTAGAAGGAGAATTGATGCCTTTGAGCTGTGGTTCTGGAGAAGAGTACGGAATATACCATGGACGGCTAAGAGAACAAACAGGTTCATCCTGGAGAGAGTAAAACTCAGTTGCTCTCTGGAGACAAGGATTCTGTAGCTCCATCTGATGTACTTTGGTCATGTTGCAAGGAGGGACCAAACCTTGGGAGAGAGGCATCATGCTTGGGAATATGGGTGGAGGAATAGTGCGAGAGAGGAAGACCCTTGATGAGATGGATTGGTTCAGTGACTGGGGTAATGGGATTAGGTGTGTCAGAGACAATAAGGTTGGCACAGCATAGAGCAGGGTTCAGAGGTGTTGTACATAGGGTCACTATGAGTCCCAAGTGACTCGATGGTACATAACAAGTAAACTATGCTTCATGGCAATTCTATTAACAACAAATCTGCACTCTTCTCTATCTCCATGATCTTTCTCATGTTCAAGTCCATTGTGGTAGTTACTATGCCAATTCATCTTTTAGAGAGTCTTCTTCTCTTTCTCTGACCCTCCACCTTTTTAAGCATGATATCTCTCTTCTAGGACTGATTCTGCTTAAAAATACGCTCAAAATAAGAAAGATCAAATTTGACTGTCCTTGTCTCCAAGAGCACTCTGGTTGCACTTCCTTCAAGACAGATTTGTTTCTTTCGGTTGTTGTTGTTATGTGCCGTCAAGTTGCTTGCGACTCATAGCGACCCTATGTACAACAGCTCTAAAACCTGCTCTGTCCTGTACCAACTTGACTGTCTCCAACACACTTACCGTCATTACCTCAATCACTGCATCAATCCATCTCATTGATGGCTTCCCTCTCCTTCTCTGTCCCTCCATCCTTCCAAGCATCATGTCTCTCTCCAAGAACAGGTCGCTCCTTACAACATGCCTAAAGCATGTCAGATAAATCTTTGGAATCCTTGCCTCCAAGGAGCAGAGCGGCTTCACCCTCTCAAGGATGAACCTGTTTGTTCTCCTACAAGTTTATGATATATTCAAAACTCTCCTCCAGATCCACAGCCCAAAAGCATCAATTCTCTTTCTGTCATCCCTAGTCCTTGTTCAGTTCTCTGACACACAGCAAGCAATTGCGAAGACTATGACCTTAGTTTCCAGACTGGCATCATTGTTTGTACTCTGGAGAGGTCCCTGAAAGCTTACTTTCCCAGTGCAATTCGTCTCTTAATTTCCCGGCTGCTGCTACCAAGAGTGTTGATTGTGGAGTCAAGTAAACTAAAGCTGTTAACAATCTCAATCTCTTCACCATCCAGCGTGATGTTTCTTTTGGTAGTCCCTGTTATATTCAATACTCTTCACCAACACCACAATTCAAAGCATAGATTCTTCTTCTTCTTTCATCTTTGAGATGCATAGAAATCAATTTAAAATGCCATAGCTTGAATTGGACATACCTTATTCAATAGACATTCTTGTTCTTCAGAAATTTGGGGAAGTCTCTAACAACAGATTTTCCCAGTGAAGTACGTCTCTTGATTTCTTGACTTCTGCTACTATGGGTGTTGATTGAAGATACAAGCAAAATAAAATAATTGACAATTTCAACATTTTCTTCATCTATCATGATGTTGCCTATTGGAACATTGGTGAGGATTTTGGTTTTCTTGATGTTGAGATGTAATCTGTATCAAAGGCTGTAATCTTTGATATTGTAATCTTGATCATCTGCATCAAGTGCTTCAAATTTTCTTCACTCCTTGCAAGTAAAGTTGTATCATCTGCATAAAGCAATCCTAATTCACATTCTTCTTCAGATAATCTAGTTTGTTGAACTAAGTGCTAAGCATACAGATTAAATGGGTATGAAGAAAGGATACAATCACCCTGATGTATACGTTATTTGAAAGACTGTGACCTGAAAGAGATGCACCTTAGTCCTCAAACTGACATCATTATTCTTCAATAATTTGGAGAGATCCCTATGTGCAGATTTTTCCAGTCCAGTACATCTCTTAATTTTCTGACTGCTGGTATTAAGAGTGTTAATAGTGGATCCAAGCAAGATGAAGTTGTTGACAGTTTCAATCTCCTCTCCATCCATCATGATGTTGCCTATTAGTCCAGCGGTAAAAAAAAAAAATCTTTGTTTTCTTGATATTGAGATGCAATTCATAACAAAGGCTGAATTCCTTGATCTTTTGCAACAAGTGCTTCAAGCCATCTTCACTTTTAGCAAGCAAGAATGTGTCATCTGCATCCACACAGCCAAATACTTCTGCATAATCAGTGGGAAGATCTAGGTCTAACAAACAAGAACCTCAGTGGGTAGTCTATTCAGGTTTTTATCCCTGATGTGAAAGCTAAGGCTGTGTCTCACCCTAATTGTCAAGGATTTAGACCTCATAGTCTTGTTCCTGTCCTGTTTACTAATTTAACCTGTGTTTGAATGATGGAGGGGTATAGCTAGGGCTTGAGGAAGTTTTGGAATGTCTTTGTTTCAGAGGCTGATAGCATGCCAGGTACTGGCCTTGGCTGGTTCACAAGAAGAGTACCAGAAGAAAGGAATTTCTTTCAGTAATTTTCAGAAAAGTGTTCTTGTTTCAGTTTTCCATTTTTGTAACTTTTGAAAAATACATATATTTTTCTTTCTTAAAACTCTAGGGATTTGTACTACACTGCCGTGGTGGTTAAGACAGCATGGTACTGGTACAATGA
>NW_006399760.1:1125906-1133667 GCF_000299155.1 Elephantulus edwardii | reverse complement strand
AAAAAAAATTCTAGAGATTTCTTGAAAAGCTGTGACTGTGTTCTGACAATCTGCCATTCTCTTGACTTAGAATTCTGCTTGTAACTCAACCCACCCCACTGCTGTCAGTCAAAAAAGACACAACATAATCAATAAAGACAAGATGGATATGGTTATCTAATTGTATAGTTGAGTCAAAGCAGTAATCAGCATCATCTGATCCAGATAAGGGAAGATTAGGCTTCCAGTAGGTTTTCAGGAGGCTGGGAAGGAGAGTGCCCATCTTTCTCTTTGCATCACCATAGAGGTGTGTCTTATCAGGTTAGCAGCACTATTTGCACTACACCACCAGAACTCCCATCACGTGATAACCAAACTGCTGTCATTTTGGGTGCTACCATCAAGACAATAATGACTTAAAGCAATCCTTTATAGAATAGTAAGAGACCAGTCTCAAACCTGTACCATCTCCACACTCTCTGCTATGCTTTATCTTATTATTATGGTCACTGTGAT
This sequence comes from Elephantulus edwardii, assembly GCF_000299155.1. Classification (NCBI taxonomy): domain Eukaryota; kingdom Metazoa; phylum Chordata; class Mammalia; order Macroscelidea; family Macroscelididae; genus Elephantulus; species Elephantulus edwardii. Next base: position 1,133,172 of record NW_006399760.1, on the reverse strand, counting down.
TTTTACAGTGAATCAAAAGTAATAATAATAACCTATATCCTACTTTGCTCTGACACCTGTTAACTCTCTGAACTCTTGGACCACCGCTCCAGCTACTCTGCTGTTCTTCCCAATTTCATTTGCTTTTCATTTGTATATTTATTCATTAAGGCCTTCTGGTGGCATAGTGAGCTATTTGTTGCACTGCTAATTGAAAGGTTGGTAGTTCAAATTCACTAGCTGCTGCTAAGGAGAAAGGCAAGCAGTCTTATCCCGTGAAAGTTTATAGTTTCAGAAAACCAATGGAAAGTTGTTACAACTTATAATTAACTCTACAGCAGTGGGATTTGGGCTTGATTACACTAGAGCTCCGAGAAGCCAAAGCAAAGGGAAGAAATCAAGAAGAAGTTGAATAGAAGATTTCAAGGGCAGCTCAGGAAGACAAGGTAAAGTATTATAATGAAATGCTCAAGGAACTAGAATTGAGAAATCCAAAGGACTGAATTTGCTCAACACTCCTTAAACTGAAGGAACTGAAGAACAAATTCAAGCTGTGAGTTGCAATGTTTGAGGATGCTATGGATAGGATATTGAATGATTCAGGAAGCATTAAAAGAAGATGGAAGGAGTATACAGAGTCACTGTACCAAAAAGAAGTGGTTGACACAGAAGAATTTCAAGAAACAACATATGATCAAGAGGCAATGGTAATGAAGGTGGACGTTTAGTTCTGGCAAATAATAAAGCCCCAGAAACTGATGGAATACCAATTGATGTATTTCAACAAACATTGTTGCCCTGGATGTGCTCACCAAGTTGTGCCAAGAAATATGGAGGAGAGCCAGCCAACTGACGGGACGAGATCCATATTTATTCCCATGCCAAAAAAGGTGACTCACCTGATTGTGGAAATTATAGAACAATGTCACTAATATCACACACTAGTAGAATCTTGTTGAAGATTATCCAGAAATGACTGAAACAGTACATTGACGGAAAACTACCAGAAATACAAGCTGAGTTTAGAAGAAGTTGTGGTACTAGGGACATTATTGCCAATATCAGATGAATCTTGGCAGAAAAGCAAAAAGTACCGATATATATAAAGACTGTGTGGATCATAACAAATTGTGGCTAATCTTGAGGAGAATGGGAATTGCAGAACACTTGATTGTGCTTATGTGAAATCTATACTTGGACCAGGAAGCAGTATTCAGAACATAGCAAGAAAACACTGCATGGTTCAAAGTTCTACTAATAGTCCTTTATATTCAATACCCTTCTCAAGCACCACAGATCAAAGGCATCAATTATCCTTCTATCATCCTTAGTCATTGTCCAGCTCTCTGATGTACAGCAAGTAATTGCAAAGACTGTTTCAGGTGCACCTTCGTCTCTAGGCTGACATCATTAGTCTTCAGTATTCTGGAATGGTCCTTGACAGCTGATTTTCCCAGTGCAATTCTTCTTTTGATTTCCTATATATTTGTACCAAGAGTGTTGATTGTGGAGCCAAGCAAGCGAAAGTTGATCATCTCCATCTCTTCTTCATCTATGTGATGCTGCCAATTGGCCCAGTAGTGAGAATCTTTGTTTTCTTGATGTTGAGCTTCAATTCACATTGAAAGCTGCAGTATTTGACCTTCTTCAGAAAATGCCTTGCTTTTTTAATTTATTTCCTTTATACCATGTTGAGTAACTAAACCTAGATCTTTGGCCTCTATTCCCTCCAAGAATTCATTTCTTTGTAGGAGAATTTCACTTCTATTATACAATTCGATGAGAAGACATTGAGGTAGATTTGGTCTTTCTGCCCTGGGAATTATTTTTATTTATTTCTTTTTACTCATTATTTCAACTTGAGACAGTCAGTGCTCAGTTCAATGGCTTACTAACAGAGGGCGTGGCCACGGTGATACCCCGCCCCCAGACTGGTCCGCTCCCGCCCCCTTTCCCCGCCCATTGGCCTTGCGTTCGTCTTCCCGGCAGTCCTAGCTTCCTATCTGCGCTCTTCAAGATGGCGGCTGACAGTGAGGTTAGTTGTTTGTTCTGTGCTTACTTCTTCCTCGGTCTTTGTCCCCGTCCATTTCGTCTCTTGCAAATCAGCGCCCGGGGGGCTCAATTTCTTTTTCTCTCTTTTCCCTCTCTGCAGCCCGAGTCCGAGGTGTTTGAGCTCACGGACTTCACTACTGCTTCAGAATGGGAACGGTGAGTAAGTCGCATCCCGGGGACCAGCCCTGGTCTTCCGCGACCCTCGGCTGCTCCCCGGGTCTAGAGACACAGTGTGTGACGTCTGTTGTATGGAAGCGGCGAGGTGCCTGTAGCCCTCGGCCTCTCCTTCCCTCCGGAGCAGCTGTCCCTTCAGTTTGCACTGCTGACCAGCCGGGGCCCGCCCCTCTGACACCCCTGAGCTCGGACTCAGACAAAGTTTTATAGTTTCTCTACTGTCAGGCCTTTTTCTCTCGGTAAACCTTAAACACGCAGGTAGTTATCCTCCTGGGGTGGGGAAAACAAAACAAAATACAAACCTATTTCAGAGCCTGCTCCTTAGTTCCTGCCTCGCTTCCTTTTAAAATTGGCTTTGGCGTCAGCGAGAAACTTGGCAGCGGCCTCCTGTCCGTGCTGACGTTGATCTGGGCTGTTGAGCTGGACGCTTGTTTTCCGAGGATTCCTGGTTGCCCATCTGCCACCCTCCCACCATCTCCTGCCTGTCCTTTCAGATGACATTTGGGGGGGGGGCAGGGTATTGAAGTCTGAGTGTAGTTTCCGTGCACTTTGCCCCATGTTTTATTTCAGTTGGTAAGTGTTCAGGGAGGGGTCCTGTGCCTGTAAAACCCCACTGAACAGCTGTCAAGGGGAAACTTCCATCACTGACAGTCTGTGAGGGAGCGATCGCTTTCCTGGAGGAGGTGTGGTTCACAGGAAATCTAGTGTTTGCAGAGTGGACGTTTGAATTTAGCATGTGGAAACATTTTATACCCTTACCCAGGATGCCATTAGACGGCATATAGAAGGAATATAGAAAAAGGATTTGGGCCTTGAAAATGGGTAAGGTGTCAGAAAGGACTGCCAAGATTTCATGAAGAAATAGCTCTTCATAGGATCAAAGACTTCTGTTGAAGGGGAATAAGAAGTTATTAAGGAAACTGAAATCAGGTTATAGGCAGCCTCCAGTGTCAAGTAAAAGAATCAAGATTTGGAATTTAAAGCAGCAAGTCACATACTTTAGTTTGTTTTAGAATCAAAGATTCTTGGGCCCTGTAATCACTTTTGAATCAGTAATCTTAGAGTAAGACCCCAGAGTTTGCCTTCTGGCAGGTTCCTTCTGATGCTGGTCTGAAGATACCTCTTTTCACACTGCTTTCAATAATTAATGTTGACAGTCCTGTGATAGACTTTAGAGTGCTAGCTTTGGTGGCATAGTCCATGGAATTGTCCTCAACGGCAGAGTGTCTCCTGGTTCAAATCCACCAGTGGCTCCAGTTGAAAGATAGACACTTTCTGCTTGTGACATATGGCCTTAGAAACTCAATGGAGGCTCTCGTTGAATCCAAACGGACTCGCCAGCAGTGAGGAGGTGATAGGATAAAAAAAATTGTTTTAAAAGATGAGGTAACAAGCAAATAACTTACTTTGATCCATATTTAAGATAACAATTTGGAGCCTGGCTGGAAAGGGGAGAGAAAAAGTAAGACATTACAAAGAAAATTTGGATAAGCTGAACAAAAAAGTGTTTTAGAATCAAGCATGGACTTGCCTAAAAGAATAAAGGCAAGTAAGTGGCAAGGAGAACTGAGTTTTATTTTGGACCTGTTGTATTATTATGTACTGTGTTGAAAGTAGTTGGAAAAATGGGTGTTAGTAGTGAGAAAATGTCTCAGTTTTTAATGGAAATTGACTGGTCTCTTTCCCTTAACTGTTTAAATTTGCCTGAAATGGAATATGAAACCTTTGGCTCCTCATAGAGTAATTGTTACATAATTATCAGCATTGTCATAAAGTATGAAATCTGCATTTTTTTTTCTCTTATTCTAGATTGAAACAATTGCCTTTCAGTCCATGAGGAAAAAAATGTTAAAATTTTTGAGTCTTGTTGAAATAACAGTTCTCTTCAGTATGCTGTGAACCATATAGACAATTTCTAAAGAGAACTAAACAGGCACATTTTTTTTTTAATGTTCCATACATATTTTAATAAAATTGGATTTTGGTTTTGCATTTTACATTTGTTGTTATGTGCCATCGAGTTGCCTGTGATTCACAGTGATCAGTGTACAACAGCCCAAACCCTGCTCTCTCTTGTGCCAATCTTATTGTCTCTGATACACCTACCCTCTTTACTCCAGTCACTGAATCAGTCCATTTCATTGAAGGTCTTTCTCTCCTGCGCTCTCTCCACCCTCCTAAGCGTGATGTCCCTTTCTAAGGACTGGCCCCTCCTTGGCAACATGTCCAAAATATGTCAGATGAAGCTTCAGAATCCTTGCCTCCAAGGAACAGCCTGGATTCACTCTCTCCTGGATGAACCTGTTTGTTTATTAGCAGTCCACGGTATACTCAATACTCTTCTCCAGCACCACAGCTCAAAGGCATCAATTCTTCTGTTAGCCCTAGTCATTGTCCAGCTTTCTGATGCATAGCAAGTAATTTCAAAGACCATGACCTGTATCAGGAACATCTTAGTCTCCAGACTGACATCGTTGCTCTTCAGTACTTTGGAAGGGTCTCTGACAGCAGACTTCCCCAATGCAATTCCTTTTTTAATTTCCTGGCTGCTGGTGACGAGAGTGTTGATTGTGGAGCCAAGCAAACTAAAGCTGTTCACAATCTCAATCTCTTCACCATCTATCATTTACATTTAAGGAGGTTCTTTCCCCCCCATCTACTTCCCCCCCCCAATTATTTTTATGTTGGTTTGCGTACAGAAATTATGTACATTGTGTTTCTTGCATTCCTAAGGAGGTTGAAATGGAAAATTATTTCCTCTTTGCATATCTTCTGTTGAGACCCTGCTTTGGGCCAAATATTGTATGTGGAGAGAATTGTCAAATTGGTGTCTATTTTGCTGTATATAACAGAAACAGAAATAAACTATTACTTTTTTAAAAAATGTATCCTCTGTCTTTTATAAAGCTCCAGTCCTCAGGATAATTTTTGTTTGAAGTTCAGAAGTGTTTTAGTATTTACGCATTTGATTGATTGATTGAATGCCTATGTGTTGAGCACAGTGAGGACATTAGGGATGTAAAAACAGATAGTTCTTACTCAGATGAAAAATACAGGCATGAACCAAATAATGATCCAAGTGAGCCTGTAATTACAAATTTAAATAAGATATACTAAGGAAAGAAATTGGTCTTGAAAGAGCATATAATAAAGGAACCCAATACAGAATGAGTTAGAAAATAGCCCTTCAACAGAAATCTGAAGTAGGAGCTTTTAGAAGAAAAGTTAGTAAATTTTTCTAGTTAAATCTCAGTACTGGTAGACTAGAATTCAAAATTTTATCTTGTAACTAGTGCTGATATTTCATACAATAAGCATGTTAAGATAATCTTTTAATGTGAAAGCTATAGTTTTAGTTACTCTTAAAATGAAAAGAATTTAATTAAAATTAAATTTCAAATTAAAATGTAATAGATATATCTCATTGTTGAATATTGTTAAAACATGATTTTTAATGGATAAAAATCCTTTGAATGGATATACCATTTATAATTGCTGCAATTTTAACTAAGTTGATTTCTAGTTTTTAAGCCTCTAGAAATACAATTTACATATATTTCACATGCAGATTTTTGCTCTCAAGACTATTTTAAAATTTTTCTTTTTGTAAATTTGTTGTTTCTAGACCATTTACTTGAACCGCCCCCAAAGTAAATAAATATATTAATACCACCTTTAATTTTGGTGAGAAATTAATTAGAATGTTTAGTTAACTCAAACAGACTTATTACTATTTCACAGCAAAAATGTAAATATTAATTTATAATGTTGGGGGAGGGAATCTGCCTTTGAAGATAATTCTCTGATACCAATACTGCCAAGCTGTTTTACGAGAATGTTGTTTATTTAGAGTTCTTTTTAATAAATCAGCATGATAGCTTCAAGGATTAGTGAACAGTTTTTGAAATGTTTGTTAATTTTTCCTTATCTGTAACAGCGATCCTTTTAGATGTAATTTGGTTTAATGAGCAAATATTTTTTTTGTTGTTGTTTTTAGAGAATGGGAGCAAATCAAGGAATTCTTAAATATTTTAAAAAGAAAAGTTAATTTGAGTAGGTCAAGGATGGAAAAAAGATTACCACTTTCATAATTATGTATGATATTTTACTGTTGGGCTTTATTTTTGTGCCAAATGTATTCATTTTAATCTCTCAGTTTTCTGTTTGTTTCATAGAAGGCAAAGTGGTTGGGTAAGGAATAGACTTAAAAAAATGAAACAATTATTGGACTGAACATTATTTCTACTTGTATGTTTTTACATCCATAAATTAGGCTAGAAATGCATAATTTATTGACTCTGTGATTAAAATATTTAAAAAATTACCTTTATAAGAAATTGTATTACAATAGGAAAAAGTGTTACATATTTAGAAAGTATGTATTCCTCTTTTCTAGGTTCATTTCAAAAGTTGAAGAAGTCTTAAATGACTGGAAACTGATTGGGAACTCCTTGGGAAAACCACTTGAAAAGGTCAGATCTATTTGCTGTTATCTCTAAATGAGAATTGATTTTGTAACTTCAATTTTTAAGCCTTTTTGCTGCATTTGACACATTTGAATTAAATATTTTTTTAAGTTACGTATTATCTGTAAATATTTTCAGATAATAAGTTGAAGTACTTGGACTTTACTCTGTAACAAAAGATACATGTATGGCATTTGTGAAATGTTTTTTAAATAATTAAAGTCATAAATAGATACGTTGTTGTTGTGTACTGTTGAGTCAGAACTGACCCATACATAGCTAACCCTCCAGCAGCGTTTAAGAGGCATTTAATCACAGATGAGGTTACCCATCCTTCTCCTGAGGAGTAGCTGGTGACCTCGAACTGTGTGTCATTGGGATTGCAGCACTGCTTCTTGCCATTAGGCCACCAAAGCTCAAATAGCAAAATAGCTAACCCAAGAAATAAACAAATGCAAGAAGTTGATAACTGCACAGTCTTTTCTGACAACTAAGAAGCTTTGAAAAAAGATTTTCTAAGATTCGAAGAGAGAAAGTTAGGGGAACATCCAAAGAAACAGAAATAAAAGCATTCACAGAGAATGATATTTCTTTT
>NW_006399760.1:1094276-1125806 GCF_000299155.1 Elephantulus edwardii | reverse complement strand
TAAATATCATTCTTTATGGATGCTTTTATTTGTTTCTTTGGATGTTCCCCTAACATTCTCCCTACGAATCTTTGAAAATCTCTTTTCAAAGTTGTAGCTGTCAGAAAGATTGTGCAGCTATCAACTTCTTGCATTTGTTTATTTCTTGGGTTAGCTATTTTGCTTAACCAGAGAGACAAAATTTTGATCTTAAAATTGATTTGAATTATATACACACACACACATACATTTATACATGTATCTACACATACATATGTACACATACATACCTATACATACACAACATATCTAGCTAACTACTGTTTTATGCTGATTTTATTAATAAACTATACCCTAATTGTTTATTTAATTAACCATGTACTCTGAGACATATATTGTACCTGAGAATTTTTGTGTTACACTGAAGAAAACACAGTAACATTGTGATTTTAAAGTTATATGTATCTTAGTTTGTTAGATTCCTTTGAAGAAGCATTATTTCATTGTTCTTATTACAAATCTATTAGATTGTAGTTTAATCCTTTGTAAGGAGCGATCAATTTCTATTATCTGCTTATTAGGGATTTAGCTTTATAATGATAAATTTGAGAGCATCAGAGAGTTGGACATTGACTAGGGAGAATAGAAGGAGAATTGATGCCTTTGAGCTGTGGTGCTGGAGAAGAGTATTGGATGTACCATGGACTGCCAAGAAAACAGATTCATCCTAGAGAGGGTAAAACCAGACTGCTTCTTGGAGGCAAGGATTCTGGGGCTTTGTCTGACATGCTTTGGACATGTTGTAAGGAAGAACAGGACCTTGGAGAGGGACATCATGCTTGAAAGGATAGAGGGACAGCACAAGAGGGGAAGACCCTCCATGAGGTGGATTGATTCAGTTATTGGAGTAATCGGGATGGGTGTGTCAGAGATAGTGCGATTGGCACAGAACAGAGCAGGGTTTAGGGCTGTTGTCCATAGGGTTGCTGTGAGTTGCAAGTGACTTGACGGCACATAACAACAACAGCATCCAGAAAGCTTTAGGTTTTGGTGGGGGGCGCCGCCAGCCGTGTGTGGGGGGGTGGGGAAAATAGTCGGGGGAAAACAGCGCTCGGAACCGGGCCAGGGTTGCCCACTCCCACCACAATGGCCTCTGGGGTGGAAGTCCTTCGCTTCCAGTTGCCTGGCCACAAGGCCGCTACGCTGCGGAACATGAACCAGCATCGCGCAGAGGAGCGGTTCTGCGACATGACCATTGTAGCCTACAGCCTCAAGTTTCGTGGCCACAAGGTCATCCTGGCCGCCTGCTTGCCGTTCCTGCGGGATCAGTTCCTGCTGAACCCCAGCTCTGAGCTGCAGGTCTCGCTGATGCACAGTGCGCGCATTGTGGCAGACCTGCTCCTCTCCTGATACACGGGTGCGCTGGAATTTGCAGTCAGGGACATAGTCAACTATCTGACGGCAGCCTCCTACCTACAGATGGAGCACGTGGTGGAGAAATGTCGGAATGCTCTCAGCCAGTTCATCGAGCCCAAGATTGGCCTTAAAGAAGATGGTGTCAGGAGGCTAGCCTTGTGGCTGGGGCTAGCGCCACCAAGTCTCTACTCCCTCCTGCCAGGACCCCAAAACCAGCACCCAAGCCCCCTCCCCCACCTCCTCTACCACCTCCTTTCCTGCGGCCTGTGAAGCTGGAGTTTCCTCTGGATGAGGACTTGGAGCTGAAGGCTGAGGAGGAAGATGAGGATGAGGACGAGGATGTGTCAGACATTTGCATTGTCAAGGTGGAGTCGGCCCTGGAGGTGGCCCACCGGCTCAAACCCCCAGGAAGCCTGGGAGGGGGTTTAGGCATTGGGGGCTCCGTGGGCAGCCATCTTGGGGAACTGGCCCAGAGCAACGTGCCACCCAGCACTGTGACCCCTCCACAAGGTGTGGTTAAGGCCTGCTACAGCCTATCCGAGGACGCTGAAGGGGAGGGCTTGCTGTTGATTCCTGGGGGCCGATCGAGTGTGGGAGCCACCTCTTGGCTGGTGGAGGCAGCAGCGGTGGCCATGGCTGCTCGGGGGGCGGGGGGCAGCCTGGGTGCAGGGGGCAACCGAGGCCCCCTGCCTGGGGGCTTCTCAGGTGGGAACCCCTTGAAGAACATCAAATGCACCAAGTGCCCATAAGTATTCCAGGGTGTAGAGAAGCTGGTCTTCCACATGCGGGCACAGCATTTCATCTTTATGTGCCCACGCTGCGGCAAGCAGTTCAACCACAGTAGCAACCTCAACCGTCACATGAACGTGCACCGAGACGTCAAGTCGCACTCATGTGGCATCTGCGGCAAATGCTTCACACAGAAGTCCACGCTGCACGACCACCTCAATCTACACTCAGGAGCTCGTCCTTATCGCTGCTCCTATTGCGATGTGCGCTTTGCCCACAAACCTGCCATCAGGCGACACCTCAAGGAGCAGCATGGCAAAACCACAGCTGAGAACGTGCTGGAGGCCAGTGTGGCTGAGATTAACGTCCTCATCCGCTAGCATGAGAGGCAGAAGGCTAAGGTCCCTGGGCTGGGTGGGAAGTTGCTTCCTGTGGCCTGGGGAGAGTAGAAGTGGGTAGCCTTGGGCAGAAAGGCACACTTTAGAAATTGATCACACATTCTGAGATTGGGAGGGGGTAAAGATTCCTTGGTGAGAAGACCCAGCCTCTTGAGAGCTGAAGAAAGGACATGGAGAGAGGGTTCTTTGAGAAGACCAAGATAATATGGGGTTCCCAGAGAAAGCTTGCTTCTTGGAGGTGCATGGAGAAGTAGAGGGGGAGGGGAAGGGTCCTATATAGAATAAAGACAGATTGGAAAATGTTTTAGTCTGGGCTATGACTGCCCATGAGGAGGTTCTGACATTTCTTGAAGTTGGGATTGGGTGGGTGAGATTTGGGAGGGAATTTGGCCAGGGGCAATTTACATGCTCCTGTTTAGAATAGATCCTTTGGGAGCGGGAGTGGTAGAGGTGGTTGAATCCCAGAAGAAAAAGGGGAGGCAGCTCTTGCATGATGCTGAGGGAAGGGTACTGCAGGTACAAATCCTAGGGAGAATTAAGTGAGGGGCCAGGTAAGGAGAACATGGAGGTGAATGAGCATCCTGGGTAGATATTGGGAAAGTGGGGGTGGGGGGAAGGGCACTTAGAAGAAAGAACACAAGGAGGACTGTTGGGGAGGGAAAGGAGTAGAGACTTACACAGTATTTTTTAAGAAAAAAACGTATTTTTTAGGATTTTTTTCCTGGAGTTTGGGGTTTTAGTTTTTCTGTTTTTATTTTCCAGAAAAAAAAAAAAAAAACCAAACACACACACACAAAAAAAAAGCTTTAAGTTTTCTTTTTTATTTATATGAATGAGTAGGAGTCAAAAAGTAGCATAACATATAATAATCATATAACATTTAAAGATTTTTTAAAGTATAAAAAGTTGATTTATTATTTTAAAAATATTTTTAGACTTGATTTTTTGAAATACTTTTTAGTAAAGGGTATATGCCAGGTTCTAAAATATCTTTCTGTTCTGCTTGAGACAATTACATAGCTATGGGTCCCAGCAAGATTTTAGACAAAATGAACTAGAATACAGTTAGAATGGAAATCAATTGGCAGTACCAAAAAAAGAACTATTAAACCTCCCACTTGCCCCCCCCAAAAAGAACTATCCAGAGTACTTGCAGTCTCTGGTAGTCTATTCCTAATTATATTATTTAAAATTATTTCTAAGTACTCTATAGGAGAAGAATACAAAACTCCCATGGATGGCCAAGAGAACAGATACATGTCTTGGGGAGGGTGCAGCCAGAGTACTCTTTGGAGGCAAGAATGATGAGCCTTCACCTCACCTCACATAACTTTGGGCATGTTGTTAGGAGGGTCTGTTCCTTGGAGAAGAACATGATGTTGGGAAGGGTGGAGGGTCAGCGAAGGAGAAGACCCTCAACCAGGTGAATTGACACAGTGACTACTGTAATGGGCTCTTGTGCATCAGGAAGTATGATGATGGCACAGCATAGAACAGCGTTCAGATCTTTTGTTCATAGGGTCGTTAGGAGTCTTGCTTGACTCGACAGCACGTAACAACAACAACTGCTAGATGCCATGTGTAAGGAAATCGTAAACAAAATAAGATCCTTATTTATATAGAAAAGTCTAGTGAAGAAGAGAGATTAGTAAAGTAAATAAACGAGGTTAAAATTTTGAAGCCAAATACAGCAATAAACACAGCACATTTTGATGATGGCACTAATGAGATTGGTTATTGGTTATGTTTTGTTCTTTTGTAAGTAGTAGCTGTGAGTCAGAGTTAACAACTGTGTAACAGGTGGAGTTGTTAAATAAATTGGGGATCAAGACTCAAAAGCAGCCAGTGACAACAAATGTATTTAAAATAGGATATGGCATAAGAGATGGAGATGAGATATATTAACTCAGTGACTGGGTAATGGGGACAGGTGTGTCAGAGACAATAAGATTGGCACAAGATAGAGCAGGGTTTAAGGCTGTTGTATGTAGGGTTGCTATGAGTTGCAGGCAACTTGACGGCACATAACAACAACAACATTGCCAACTCAGTTTCAGCTGTTAATATTTACTGTTCTTTGTTCGTGAATAACTCTACCCACTATTTACCTCTTCCCACTAGATTAGTATTTCCGTTTTTAAAAAGAAAATTTACATGCATTTTAAGTGTGAAATAATTTCGACATATGGTTATACTCATATAATACATTCTTTTGAAGATAATAGGATCATTTCATCACCTTGATTAGTCCCTGTGATGCCTTTTAGTTAGCCTTTTGCTCTTCCTCTTGCTTCCCCCACCCCAATCTGCTGTTTTCTAATTAAAGACATAGATTACTTTCAATTGTTATAGTATTACTTAGTCTGTACATTTCATGACTGACTTTTACTCACCACACTGCTTTTGAGATTTGTTTGGATCGTTGTATCAGGATTTAATTTCTTTTTGTTGCTGAGTATTATCCTGTTGTATGAATTTGCCACAGTTTCAGTTGTTCACAACAGATGTTTATGTTCTGTTATTGTCTAGTATGAATAATTCTGTACATTTTGTATAAAACTTGCATGTAGTAGACTCTTGTTTTTATTGGATAAGTACCTAGGAATGAAATTATTCAGTCACAAGTATATGCTTAACTTTTTGTAACCTTTTACTCACCCACTGTTGTTGTGTACCATTGAGTTGAAACCCACCAATAACTTACCCTCAGGCAGATTTTCAGAGATAGTAAATCAAGTGTTTTGGGATTCCCATTCTCCTTAAGGTTAGCCACAATATGGTGTGATCCACGCAGTCAAATGCTTTGCATAGACAATGAAACACAGATATACATTCCTCTGGTACTCTGCTTTCTACAAGATCCATCTGACATTGGCAGTAATATCTCTAGTGCCACAACCTCTTCTAAATACAGTTTGAATTTCTGGTAATTCTCTGTCAATGTTCTGTTCGAGTTGTTTCTGAATAATCTTCAGCAGGATTTTGCTAATGTGTGATATTAGTGATATTGTTCCATAATTTGCACACTCTGTCGGGTCATCTTTTTTTAGAAAGGAAATAAATGTGGATCTCTTCCAGTCAGTTGGCCAGGTAGTTGTCCTCCAGATTTCTTAGCACAACCTGGTAAGCACATTCAGGGCAAGCATCTGTTAGTTGAAATATGCCAACTGGTAATGCATCATTCCTGAGGCTTTATTTTTTGCCAAGTCCTTCAAAGCAGCCTGAACTTCCTCCTTCATCATCATTGCCTCTTGATCAGATGTTGTTTCTTGAAATTCTTTTATTAGTCAGTTCTTTTTGTTATAGTGACTCTGTATACTCCTTCCATGTTTTAATGTTCCCTGAATCATTCGATATTCTGTCCATAGCATCCTTAAACATTGCAATTTGAGGCTTGAATTTTTTCTTTGGTTCTTCAGCTTAAGAATGCCAAGTGACTTCAGCCTTTTGATTTCCTATCTCTAGCTCCTTGCACATTTCATTATAATTCTTTGTGTTGTCTTCCAGAGCTACCCTTTGAAATATTCTATTCAGCTTCTTAACTTTTTTATTTTTTTCTCTTTGCTTTGGCTTCTCAGTACCTAGTACAATTTTTGCTTTGGCTTCTTGGTGCCCTAGTGCAATATTCAGAAACTCCTCTAACATCCGTTTTAGTCTTTTCTTAAATAAATGGGAAAATGTTCTCTGCTAATTGATAGGAAGACTAAACAGAGTGAAAATGGTGATCCCACCAAAAGCAATCTACATGTTTAAATGAATCTCCATTTTTCAAATTTATTTTTCAAAGAGACAGAAAAGACAATTGGCAAGTTCATTTGGAAAGGAAAGATGCAAAGCACTTCTGAAAGAAAAAAACTAAGTGAGAGGTGTGACACCCCATGATCTTAAAATCTGTTATATTTGTAATAAAGAAAACAACATGGTACCAGAACAATGACAGATGACAGAACAGTGGAGCAGAATTGAGAACCCAGAAATTAATCCATCAATCTGTCAGCTGGTATTTGATGAGAAAACAAAACCTATCAAATGGGAAAATGATAATGCTTACAAAAAACGGTGCTGGCAAATCTGGAATTTTACCTACAGAAAGATGAAGCAGGATCCACATCACACACTGTATACAGAAATTAACTCAAGATGGATCTGAGACCTATAAAGAGCAAACCCATAAGGATCATAGAGACAAAATTGGATCAAACTTGGGCCTAGCCTATGGTATAAATAGATTGGCAAATATAGCTGAAATGCACAATCAGGAGAGAATAGCATTGATGAATGGGACATTCTAAGGATTAAGTCTCTGTGAACATCAAAAACTTTTCCCAACAGGGTGAAAGAAAACATACTGACTGGGAAAAAAACACATTTGGCAATGACATGCCAGGCAAGGGTCTCAAAGAAAGTTTACAGAATACTATAGGGCCTCCACAAGAAAAAGACTAATAACTCAATTACAAAATGGATGAGAGACATGGAAGTTTTTTGGATGATCAATAGGCACATGAAGAAATGCTCAAAATCACTGGCAGTAAGAGTTGTGCAAATCAAAACCACAATGAGATACCATCTCACTCCAGTAACAGTGGTAAAGTTTAATAGGACAGCAAGCAATAAATGTTGGAGAGGTGAGATGGAACTCTCGTACACTGTTGGAGAGATTGTAAAATGGTACCACAACTCTGGATTCAGTGACTAGAGTAATGGATGTCAGAGACAGTAAGATTGGCACAGGATAGAGCAGGGTTTACAGCTGATGTACTTAGGGTCGCTGTGAGTGGCAGGCGACTTGATGACACATAACAACAACAACAATTCTAGAAGGCAGTTTGACATTTCCTCAAAATATTGAACATAGAAATTCCATATGACTGAGCTATTTCACTGCTTGGAATATAACCTTTTGAAAATAGAAATGAGACATATGATTTGTACACTGATGCTCCCAGCAGCATTATTCACAATCACAAGAACATGGAAACAGCCAGATGTCCATGAACAAACAAATGGCTTGAGAAATTGTGGAACATTCACACAGTGGAATACTGTACAGCACTCAGAAGCAATGATTTCAGAAAATACTACACAACATGAAAGAGGCTGGAGAGCATTGTACTGAGTGAATTAATGCAGTCTAATAAGGACAAATACTGTTAAAGATCATCATCATAAAAACAAAGAATAACTAGTAAAATGTGTATAGAAGTTCAGAAGCAGAAGGAGTGGGACATGGGGGATGAGAGTGAAAAGGGAGGGAAATCATTGGATCGCAGGTTTTGGTGAGTGGAGGCATACAGTGAAGGAATTAGGAAAGATCTAGGGGAGACTTGAAAAGACGGGGTAATAGTGGGCATAGGTCAGCAGTGATTTATAAAACTCAATTTATGGGAATAAGATGAACAATATGAATGAAGGAATGTGTGAAACACAATGTGCTTGAGTGAAACACAATGTATGTACATAGGGTCACTGAGTCACAGGCAACTCAAGGGCACATAACAGCAAAAATAGTGCTCAAGAACAGAAAACTTACTTTGATGAAGAAAAGTTAAAACTTTAACATTGATTTACTCTAATAATAAATTGGCTTAGTTAGAGTAAAGGTTTGGGGAATTGAGAGCGTTTTGCATAGGTGGAAAATGTCTTTTTAGAAAGGATCACTAAAGCACAGAGAGCTGCTAAACAAAAGGCTGGTGGTGTGAGCCTACCTGGTGTTCTGGATGAGAGCAAGGTGATGGTCTGCTTCTGTGAGAATTGAAATTCTGTTGCATGTTTATGTGCTATTTGATCAGGATTCTTCTGTAGAATCCTTGATCTAAATGTTCAGTAATGATAGCTGGACACTATCCATTTCTTCTGGTTTTAGTAAAGGAAGCAGTCATTTGTAGAAGCTATCATCCACACATTTTTACTTCCTCCTTCTATTTTTCTGATGGTTTTAGTAAAGGAAGCAGTCATTTGTCGAAGCTGTCATCCACACATTTTTACTTCCTCCTTCTATTCTTTTTCTGATGCCTTTTCTTCCTTTCTTGTTCCAGGTGAATACACCACCCCCCCCCATACCCCCAGATATTCCACAATGATCTAGGAGGGAGAACAGATGCATTAGATATTAGACTAATTAAGTGGAATGTTCCATGAGAACATGACCCTAAACCTCAAAATCAGTAAGCCAAATCCCCTGAGCTGTTTTGGTTTTGTGTACATTGATTTTTCATTCAAGTATTGTTATAGTGTTATTGCCACTACCAGCTTACTGGGTTTTTTTTTTCAATCCTCCTTGTTGTCCTTAATTTTCATACTTTTTGGGGGGGTCATAATTTAATAGATGTTTGGATTGTGGTTTAATCTCTTAATTTTCCATTTAAAATATTTTTAATCTTTTTTTCCCCACTTATGATTACCCTCCATATTATGCACCTTTAACTTGTCTTAATATTAAATTACTCTTGGTAAAATATATGAAGTTTGCCAACAGTAAATCTCTACTTAGTATCCTTCTTTTCTGATTTTTCATGCTATTATCTTCAGTTTTACCGTGTACACTTACCACAACAATGCAATTACTTTTTAATTTAAATATTTATAGATCTCTCTGTTGTTGTGTGCCATTGAGTTGGAATCAACTCATAGGATACCCTCCAGTGAATTTTCAGAGGCAGTAAAGTGCACAAAAGGAAATTACTCCTTCTTCTTCCGCAGAATAGATGGTCAATTTGAACCGTGTGCTTTTGGGATTGCATTGCAGTTTTGTTAGAAATAAAAAAAATTTAAAAAAAGAAGGAAAGATTTATTTCTTGTTGTTGTTATTACATGGTACAATTAGAATTCACTTTTCCATAAAAGAAGAGAGGATATGGATTTCAGCATTAAAGACAGAAGTGCAGGAAGAATACTGTTACCCTGTTAACATTGATATGAAATAACCAGTAAATACTATGTGAGTATAAGGGTACTCACTTCACTGTCTAATTGTACAGGGCAAAGCAAAACTAAAAGAGATATTGCCTTCTCAATCTACAATAAGATATGTATATGAGAGAAAAGCAAGATATAGGATGTGCATGAATTAAGGCATCATATACACAGTCTCTCTTGAGGTTTGACATTCCTAGTAATTTTACATTTGATCATTTAAATCATATGCCTGTGTTTAGTAATATTGAAAACTATAAAAAAATAAAAAGCCCAAGTGTGGGTTTTGGATTATTTACTGTGTTGTGACATCTAGCTCTTAGGAATGGTATGATAACTCAAAATAGAGTATTTTATAACTAGCTGGACAGTTGCAAGCCAGTGGGGACCAGGATGGCCAGGTATTGGTGGGCCCTGATTGGACAGAAGCATTCTGTGATGTTAACTGACAGGGCTGTATAAGCTGGCACAGCTAAAAATCAGGGCCTGATCACAGATTACTGAACGTCCTTGAAAAGATGTGTTTGTTGTC
This sequence comes from Elephantulus edwardii, assembly GCF_000299155.1. Lineage (NCBI taxonomy): Eukaryota > Metazoa > Chordata > Mammalia > Macroscelidea > Macroscelididae > Elephantulus > Elephantulus edwardii. The sequence continues at coordinate 1,115,837 of NW_006399760.1, read as the reverse complement.
ATTTTTATTTACCTCATTTATCATTTTAAGGTGCTCAGTACATTCAAATTGCCATTTTTTATTATTTTTTTCAATTATAAGAATTCCCTTAGTAGTTCTTACAGTGCAAGTTCACTGAGTGTGAATTCTATTTTATTTACTTGAAAAGATCTTTATCTGCACTTGAATGACAATTTCAGTAAAGAAATCTAGTTTGACACAGATTTTTTTCCTCGTAAGTTATTTATAGTCTCATTGAAGTCTATTAAAATCTGTTACGTAATAAGAAATTAGATGTCATTCATGTATTTTACTCAATTTTTTTTTTTAACTCTAGCGTCTTTTGAGTTTTTTCCCTTCCATAGTCCGTCCCATTCTCAAAAAAACTTGGTCCAACAGAATGTGGTGATTATTAAATAATAGCATTAATGTCACATGCCTGTCAAACCTTGGTGAAGATTATTCAAAAACAGCTGGAACAGTACATTGACAGGGAAATGCCAGAAATTTAAGCTGCATTTTAAAAAAGTCCTGTGGTAAAAGAAATACTGTTGCTAATATCCAATAAATCTTGGCTAGAGAATACCAGAAAGATACATACCTGTTACTGACTATGCAAAGGCATTTGATTGAGTGGATCATAACAAATTATGGATAATATTGAGAAAAATGAGAATCCCAGGGCACTTAGTTGTGTTCATAGGAAATCAATGCATAGACCAAGAAGCTGTTGTCCAAACAGAACCAGGAAACAGTGCATAGTTGAAAATCATGAAAGGTGTATCCTTTCTCCATACCAATTCAGTCTGTGTGCTAAGCAAATAATTTGAGAAGCTGGACTATATGAAGAAGAATGTGACATTGGGAATGAAGGAGAATGCTCAACAACCTGAGTTAGGCAGATTACACAACCTTCCTTATGCAAAGTGAAGAAGACTTGCCACAAAAGATCAAAGACTTGAATATGACTTTGAATATGGTTATATCTCATTGTCAGGGGGAAAAAGGTAACATGATGAAGGTTAAGAAAAAATTGAAGTTGTCAGCTTCATTTTACTTGGATCCACAATCAATACTCATGGTTACAACAGTCAGGAGATCAAAAGATGTGTTGTACAGGGGAAATCTACTGTCAAGGATCTCTCCAGAGTTCTAAAGACCAAGGATGTCTGTTTAAAAACTAAGGTATACCTTTTACAAGCTATGGGTTTCCACTTGTTTCTTATACACCTGAAAATTGGACGGACAATGGTGGCATAAGGATGACAGGAGAAAAATGGATGCCTTTGAATTTTTATATTGGAGGAAAGAACTGATTGTCTACAGACTGCCAAAGAACAAACGTCTATCTTGGGGGAAGTGCAACCATGGCCCTTTTTAGTGGCCAAAATGATGACTCACATACTTGGGCAGGTTGTACGAAGATAAAAAACCTTGGGAAAAGACATTATACTGGGAAAGGTGGGGGTAGAGGAAGGTTGAGAGAAAGATAGGAAGACCCTTAAATGGATTAACACAATGACTAACACAATGGGCTTGAATATATCAGGGTTGGTGAGGATGGTGCAGGGATAGGGCAAGGTTCAGATCTAATGTTCATAGGGCCACTATGAGTCATAGTCAAGTATCAGCCAGACTTATATGTACAGGTATGTTTTAATTTTTCCTGTTTAGAGTTTGTTAATTATGTAAGTTATTGGGGTTTGCCCCTCAAATTGAAGACATTGATTGTTTCTAGAAATTTTTTTTTTTTACCCCATTTTCTACTTTGTGATGTTGGTTGTTTTTCACTTTAGTTAAGATCTCAGACTTACTGCAATTGTGTCGAAACTGATTCCTAGCTGGTCCTCTATAAGGTTTCCATTGCAGAAGGGATTACCTATCTTTCTCCTTCACAGCTGGTGGAAGATTTTAACCTCTTCAGAGAGATTCAGCCTTTGAATTAGCAGTACAGTTCCCTACCAACATGGCCATCAGAGCTCCCTTACATTCCCTGATACTGTCTCACAAATATCTGCAGCTCTCTTCATCTTAGTTTTTTTAAAGGGGTGGTGGTGAAGAAATGGCAATTATTATATATCAACTCTGGTCCCATGCACTGTGATAACCTATTATATATTGTCATTACGTATGTTTTAGTCATGTATTACTTAACATTTTATAGATGAGTATGAGTTTTGGATCATTTTAGTTATTTACCTTCTGCCATTGTAACTGTATGTAGTTCTATTGGTGTAGTATGTAATGTGTCAGGCTGCTGATTGCAAGGACAGTGGTTCTAATCTAGCAGCTGCTTATGCAGGAGAAAGTTAAGTAGTCCTATAAATAAACCTGATGAAAGGTTGAGGTGAGTTAGTGAGTGGTTTATTCTGTGTGTAGGTGGAATAATCAGAATTTGACTTGTCTTCAAAACTCGATGTTGTTTCTGTTTTTCTCAGTGTATATTAAAATAGATTGCTGAGACAGTTTTTAAATTTTACTTTTTGGGGGGTTATTAAGTAGGTAAAAATTTAGCTTTGTATGGTTATGATTTTACTTAAAGGTAAAGGAATTAAGTAACTGACTCATTAACTACTAACTTTGTATGTGATTTACTATAACTAGCTATAATTTTAAGTACTCTTTCTGAGGTAGGAAATGTGTGTCAGTGATTTTCTAATAGTACTGTTTAGTCAGTGTCACTCATAAAAAAGACTTGCAGCTTCAGCTGTGGGTGGGAAACTGATTAACTGTATCTGATCTGTTTACAATCAACTGTGGGTAGGAGCTGATTAGAGATATTGTAGCTGATGTTAGATGGATCTTGGCTGAAAGCAGGGAATACCAGAGGAATGTCTATCTGTGTTTCATTGACTATGCAAAGGTATTTGACTGTGGCTGACTCTGAGAAGAATGGGAATCCCAGAACACTTGATCATTCTAATGCGAAACTTATACTTGGACCAGGAGGCAGTCGTCAGAACAGAGCAGGGGAACACCGCATGGTTCAAAATTGGGAAGGGCGTACGCCAGGGATGCATCCTATCTCCATACCTTTTCAACCTATATGCAGAACAGATTATCCCGGAGGCTGGGCTGTATGAGGAGAAATGTGGGGTCAAGATTGGTGGACGATTTATCAACAACCTGCGTTATGCGGATGACACAACCCTGCTTGCTGAAACTGAGGAGGACCTGAAGCGCCTGCTGCAGAGTGTCAAGGACTGCAGCCTCCAATATGGATTGAGGCTCAATGTCAAGAAGACAAAGATTCTCACCACTGGACCAATTGGCAGCATCAGGATGGATGGTGAAGAGATTGAGATTGTACACAGCTTTAGTTTGCTTGGCTCCATAGTCAACAGTCTTGGCACCAGCAGCCAGGAAGTTAAAAGGCGCATTGCCATGGGAAAGTCTGCTGTTAGAGACCTCTCCAAAGTGCTGAAGAGCAGTGGTGTCTCTCTGGAGACTAAGGTGCGTCTCATACAGGCCATGGTCTTCGCAATCACCTGTTATGCATCAGAGAGTTGGACAATGACCAAGGAGGATAGAAGGAGAACCGATGCCTTTGAGCTGTGGTGCTGGAGAAGAGTACTGAGAATACCATGGACTGCTAGGAAAACAAATAGATTTGTCCTGGAGAGGGTTAAACCGGGTGGCTCCTTGGCGCAAGGATTCTGAGGCTCCGTCTAACTTACTTCAGACATGTAGTGAGGAGAGACCGGTCCTTGGAGAGGGACATCATGCTTGGGAGGGTGGAGGGACGGCGCAGGAGAGGAAGGCCCTCTATGAGGTGGATTGATTCAGTGACTGGGATAATTGGGATGGGAGTGTCAGAGACAGTGCGATTGGCACAGGACAGAGCGGAGTTTAGGGCTGTTGTACATAGGGTCGCTGTGAGTCGCAGTTGACTCGACGGCACATAACAACAACAACAACAACATGGGTGGAAGCAAACAGGATCTGGTGGGTGGGCCTTTGTGTTTGAAAGTCTTTGGGCCCTGGCTTCTGGCCCTCAGGCCTGGTAATTATGGATAGAACGTTGTTCTAAGTGGTGCAGCACTTGTCTGTCAGTTTGCTGTATTGAGATTTACTTGAGGTTGCTGTGATAACTGAAATCTGTGCCACCGCACCAGTATGTCAAATGCCAAAAGAGTTTCCCATCTTAGACAGGTTTTGGTGGCACTCCTTAATTAAGATGAGACTATGAAGCAGGATGGGCCATCTACTTACTAAATAACAGGTTTTTAAAAACCCTGTGAACACTAAACAAAAAGGATAGTTGTAGTGTAGTGGTAGAGCCCTGATTGGAAGTCAGTTGAAATGAGGAAAATCAGTAACAAACATTGTTTAACAGTTGGAACATGGAATATATTTAGCTTGCATGTTGGAAAACTGGAAATTATTAAAAATGAAATGGAACACATGAATATCAGCATAGTAGACATTGGTGTGATAGACCAGCTTTAGCAACTTTGAATCAGATAAACATAGGGCATACCATGCAGGGAATGAAAAAAAGAGGAAGAATGGTGTTGGGTTTCTAGTTAAAAAGTCAATTTCAAGTTCTATCTTGAAATACAATGTTGTGAGTGATAGGATAATACCCATACGCATACAAGGAATACCCATTACACGACTATTTTTCAAGTATATGCTCCTACATCTAGAGCCAAAGAGGAAGAAATTGAGACTTTTTACTAAATTTTGCAGTCTGAAATAGACTGAACGTGCAATCAGGATGTGTTAATGATAATTGGTCGCTGTAATGCAAAAGTAGGAAACAATAAAGAAGGCACAGTAGTTGGAAAATATGGGCATGGTGATAGAAGCTGGAATTGAATAATTTAATTTTTGTATTTACATTGTATCCATTGCAAATACTTTTTCTAAAAGACACAAAAGACAATTTTACACATAAATTTCACCTTATGGGCTGCATAGCAATCAGATTGACTACATTTGTGGGAAAAATCTTTGGGAGAAGCTAAATATTGGCAGTCAGAACTAGGCCAAAGGCAGACTGTGGGCCAGATCATCATTTATGCATATTCTGGTTCAGATTGAGGCCGAAGAAAATGAAAATAAATCCACAGGAACCAAGATAAGATCTTGAATCAATTCCATCTGAATCAAGAATATTATCAATGAAGAAAGAATGTGGATGACCCCATTGCCAGAATCCACCATGATGTGATACTAGTGATGTGATCAGAGGCATACAGGAACAGCACACCCTGGATTGAGACATACATGGCTGGCATGTTGAAGATCTCAAACATGATCAGAGTCATCTTACGCCAGTCAACCTTAGAGTTCAGGGGAGACTTGGTCTGCAGCACAGGGTGCTCTTCAGGAATCACACGCAGCTTGTTGTAGAATGTGTGGTGCCAGATCTTCTCCGTATCTTCTCAGTTAGTGAAAGTGCTCAGTGGAGTACTTGAGGGTCAGTATGACTCACGCTCTGGGCCTCATCACCCACACAGGAGTCCTTCTGGACCTTGCCTTCCATCCTGTCCTGGTGCCGAGGGAGCCCCACATGGGGGTGGGGGGGGAGAGACAACCATGGGGACGTTGTTGCTCACAAAGCCAGCTTTGCACGTGTCAGAGCCCTTGTCAAGCACAAGCGTGGCAATGTCATGGTGAGCGGGGGATGGTGAGTGCACACCTGCCGTGGTGACTTTGCAGAGAGGCCTGTGCTCCCTGGGTGGATGAGATCTTGAATACCGGGATTGTCGTGTTTTTCTTTGTTTCACAAGTTTTTCCAGTTTGAGATGTTGCAGTCTTAGCACTTTTTTCATTTTAAAGTTTCAATTTTAAAGAATCCATATCCAAAAGATTATGTAAACATGAAGTCTTGAGAGTTTTTATCTTGGAAAATTAAGTCTGTGTGATAGGAAGAGAAAACTAAAGCCTTTGTGCACTCAAGAACACCACCCTTAGAAACATCCCAGAGCAGGGCTATAGTGGATTTTTACTGCCTTTTTTGCTTTTTCTTATTCATGCCCTCTGTTTCACCTTTCCCACTTCTCTTTCCTCTTCCAGGTGTGTTCAGAGGATGAATCCTTTGTAACTAATGTTGCCATTGTGTCACAAGGCAGCTCAGAAGCCTTCAATGGCTCTATATTACCTACTGACTGAGGTCTAAACTCTTATGAGTCATATACATAGTGTTTCATGGTCAGATCACTTATTTTTTTTTTTTTTTTGCACTTCTTTCTCAGAAAATTCAACTGATTTGGGCAGCATATTCCCTAAACCTGCTGTACAATTTCCTGCTTCATAGTCTTGTTTGTTCTTCCCTGTCAGTTTTATCTCCTTTTAAAACCCACTGGAATCCAGTTTTAAGCATGGCTCCATTTCTGACTCAGCTGGTATTTATTGGACTTTATTCTTAAGTTCTGATTCATTGACTGTTCTCATTCATTTTGTCCTCATATAGACTGTTGAATTTACATACTCACACAAAGAGGCATCACTTACTATCCGTTTGGGTGGCCTTGAGACATATTGAAGCCTATAGCCCTGTAAAATGTTCTTTTGTTGTTTTAAAGAAACCACCACACTTTTATTATTTACCCTTTATAAGTTTAAAGGCCTTCAACTATGCAGAGTAAGCAAGCTCAGGGCAGAGGATCACACATGCTGTGGCTCTTCTGTTTCTGCCTTGGGTGCTGACAGCTTCCCCAGGCCAGGGGCACTATGAGGCTCCCTGCTTTGGCCAGCAGTAGTGGGGGCTGCACATGATCAGAAATCAACAGCACAGTGGCAGCTGGCAGCCAGAGCTACCATCACTAGGCACACTGTTCCCTGGGCCCTGTCTCCTCGCCTGCTCTTTAATCACTGACCCTCCCCTTGCCTTGCACCAAGTCTTACTCTGTAAGGTAGTGTGGCCTTTGCTTGGCCCATCCACACTTGGCAAGGCCCGCCTCCTTTATCCACTGAAGACAACTTTCACACTTTGTTGATCTCACATATTGTTTTCATAAAATAAATTTTAAAGAGATTTAGCTACAGAAATTATGGATACTGCCTGTATATAATATGTACACACAACAGCTGAATCATAAAATGGTCTACCTCACAGAATGTATTATGAACATTAAGTGACACATAAATATGTACAAGTATATCTGTGTATATATGTTCCCTTACCTTAATCTCTAGTAGAAGAAACATCCATACTGGATTAAATTCTAGATTCACCATTTACTAGTATAGTGATCTAGAACAAATTTTTTAGTCTCTGAACCTTTTTTTCATACTGGGATATTTATGTCAGTTTTACAAGATTGTGTATATTCCTTTATATCCCTTTCTCATTACCATTGAGTGAAAATTTATTTCTTGCTGACCATGCATTGGGTTTACAAGTCTGTAAATAACGGGAAGAGATTGCCCATAATTCTCTTACGGAGCTGCTGATGGATTGGAACTGTTAGAGGGGCACAGTTTTGGATTAGCAGTGCAATTTGCTGTAGACTACACCAGTGCTCACTATTCCCACACAAAGGTCCTTACTTACACATTAATTACTTGGCATGTTGTTGATTGCCGTCTAGTTGCAAATGACTCAGAGTGACTCCATGAACAAAAGATCTGAGGCCTTTCTATGATTATCATTTCTCCAAGTTCATAGAGTTTCCAGAGGCATATCGTTTAGGAAGTGGATGCCACTCCTGCTTCCCAACCTGTCTTTAAACTGGGAGCTCTATCAAACATTGTCCATCGTGGGCAGCCATTATGGCATTTGAGACCCCAATGGTATAAGGTTCAGCATCACAACAAACCCAGATTACCTCAGTACAGCAAATTGACAGAAGAGTGCTGTACAACTTAGAAGAATGTTCTTCCAAAATATAGTAGCATAGGATTAAAATATAATCCCTTGGACCCTATTTATTAAATATAAGGGCCCTCCATTAAATATAAGGGCCCTCCAGAAGGTTTTGTTGAGTCTAAACAAGAGGCTTTAATAATAAAAAACAACAACAGCCAAACATTCCACAATGTCCCTCAATCAAAACAAGAGAGCCCATCTTACAGAGTCAAGTCACTTGACTCAGTCTCCAAAATGGAGATAAGGGCTTGGCCTTAAATGCAAATGTTCTCCTGGAGGTCTTGTTGACTCTAAACCAGAGGCTTAAACAATGAAACAATCCACACAGATCCTCAACCAAAACAAGAGCATCATCTTATAGTGTCCAGCAAATGGAAGTCCAAAATCAATAGTAGGCCAAATATTCTAAAAGGCAAGGAGTGAAACTAGAGTCTCTCTCTTTTTTTATTAATTTTAATGAAAGTTTATAGAGACTTAGGGTTTCCAGTCATTCATTGTTGCACTTTTCTCCCTGCCCACCCCTTCCCCCAATTCACTCTTCTCCTTGAGAAGAAAAAGAAAAACTCTTTCATTATTATGCAATCCCTCCCCCCAAGTCTATTCTACTATGCAGCCTTTATTCTGGACTTCTGTAATGACAAGAATACCCATTCATATGTCCCTTTTAACCAGTTCTCTCCTATCTGTTTCAATGCCATATACATCATTCTTCCCCTCCTTTTTGATCTTCCCTTAACCCTGATAGCAGTCCTTTTTTACAACAGTGGCCTTATGCAATATTTGTCCTTTTGTGACTGAGATATTTCACTCAGCATAATGTCCACCAGTGTCATCCATTTTGCATAATATTTCATGAGTTCCTGTTTTTCAGTAGACAGCCTCTTTTTAAAAAAAATAATTGTCATAAACTTAAGGTGTGTTTAAGTGCAAATAAAGTCATCGGTGGTTGTGTATATGTGATATGCATTCAAACATGATATGTGTGTGTGTGTCTGTATATATATAGTCACCATGAATTAAAATCAACACAGTGGCAACAAGTTTAGGGTGTTAGTTTGCTTTTTGTTTGTTTTTTTGGTTAGTGGTGTCAATTTAATGTATATCTAAGTATCTCTTCCTGACTAGTTTTCTTCCCTGAGTATTAGCCTATTATGTATGGTTTAGTTCTCTTAGTTTCAGGTTTATTAAAAAATTGTACAGTACATGCAGAGAGTTCCTATGTACTCCCTTTTTTTCTGTATGTTTCTTCCTTTTACTGACATCATTTGCTACAGTTGATGAGTCAACTCATCAAAGTTAATAAAATTAATATTTAACTTTTTATTTTATATTAGTTTATAAACAAAGTTAATACATGTTGTGTTCCGTACAAACAGTCCCATACATTACATTTTATAAAGTTAATCGCTGTTGAACTATGCTCACCATTGCCCTGTCTTTTTCGGTCCCCATATGATCTGTCCCATTTGCTTAACCTCTTCATCCCCTTATCAGATTGTGTGAACTTATGATTTCCCCCAACCCGTCCCCACCCGTCTTCTCCCACTCCTTCCCTGATAGGATCCCCATACGTGTTTTACTGTCTATCCTTCTAATTTTACAGTAATGGTCTTACCCACTATTTGTCCTTATGAGACTGAGTTCACACAGCATAATGCTCTTCAGTCTCTCGCAAGTTATGCAGTAATTTTTTAAATCACCGTTCCTGAGTGCTGCATAATATTCCATCCATGTGTGAATGTACCACAGTTTCTCAAACCATTTGATTGTGGTTGGACATTTGGGGAGTTTCAATGTCCTTGTGATTGTAAATAATGCGGCTATGAACATTGATGTACTAATGAGTCAATATTATTAATACATTAGTTAAGTCTCTAGTTCACGTTAGGTTCTCTTTTTTAATGCATTCTTTTTTTTTTTTTTTTTTTTTTTTGGCTGAGTACAGTGTACTTTATTGATGGTACATGACAAGATGGGCTCACCAAGCCCTCCCCTTTCTCAGGGGGATTTGATGGAAACTTGTGTCAAGGATGTGAGATTCTCGGTGTGTGGGAGGATCAAGTTGGGACAAGGACTCCCCAGCAGCTGGGGGTCTCTCTCTCTTCTAGTGCTATTGCTGGGGCTGGTGGTCCAAGGGGATCTTATTCTGTGGAGGCCATGTGAACCATCAGGTCGACCACCCGGTTGCTGTAGCCAAATTCATTGTCATACCAGGAAATGAGTTTGACAAAGTGGTCGTTCAGGGCAATGCCAGCCCCAACATCAAAGATGGAAGAGTGAGTGTCACTATTAAAGTCACAGGAGACAACCTGGTCTTCAGTGTATCCCAGAATGCCCGTGAGGGGCCCTTCTGATGCCTGCTTTACTGCTTTCTTGATGTCATCATATTTGGCAGCTTTCTCCAGACGGCAGGTCAGGTCCACAACTGACACATTGGGGGTGGGGACACGGAAAGCCATGCTGGTAAGTTTCCCATTCAGTTCAGGGATGACCTTGCCCACGGCCTTGGCAGTGCCAGTAGATGCAGGGATGATGTTCTGGGCAGCTCCACGGTCATCATGCCACAGCTTTCCAGAGGGGCCATCCACAGTCTTCTGGGTCGCAGTGATGGCATGGACTGTGGTCATGAGTCCCTCTACAATGCCAAAGTTGTCATGGATGACCTTGGCCAGGGGAGCCAAGCAGTTGATGGTGCAGTAGGCATTGCTGACAATCTTGAGAGAGTTGTCATACTTTCCATGGTTCACGCCCATCACAAACATGGGGGCATCAGCAGAAGGAGCAGAGATGATTACCCGTTTGGCACCACCCTTCAAGTGAGCCCCAGCCTTCTCTAAGGTTGTGAAGACACCGGTGGACTCCACAGCATACTCAGCACCAGCATCACCCCACTTGATGTTGGCGGGATCTCACTCCTAGAAGATAGTGATAACTTTCCCATTGATGACCAGCTTCCCATTCTCAGCCTTGACAGTGCCGTTGAACTTGCCATGGGTGGAATCATATTGGAACATATAGACCATGTAGTTGAGGTCAATGAAGGGATCATTGATGGTGACAATATCCACTTTGTTAGAGTGAAAAGCAGCCCTGGTGACCAGGCGCCCAATACGGCCAAATCTGTTTACTCCGATCTTCGCCATCGTGTCTCAGGGATGCGGCTGAGGCTGCACAAGAAGAGAGGGCAATCTGGATCGACGAGGAGCAGAGAGCCTAATGCATTCTTTTTTAAAATGTAAAGCCCTGTTGGGTTTGGCTTATACATATCATGTGTGTATCCATCGTATCATAGACTAATTTCCCTACCATAAGATGCTCTCTTACCTCTTCATCCTTCCTCAACAATCTCTTGCAACCCTGGTTTTTAACTGTCTTATTTTTTAAAAAGCCCAAACCCATTGCCATTGTGTGGATTCTGACTCCTGACATCTTCCAGTGGGTTTCCAACACTGTAATCTTTTTTTTAAACACTGAATCTTTAAAGGAAGACATTGTCTGTCTGTCTGTCTTTTGATGCTTTCAGACTGCCTACCATTTAGTTAGCAGCTCACCAAAAGTTTTCCAGAATGTTGTATTGTTGGAATCATATAGTACATAACTCTTTCAGTTACACAGAGGGTTTCCTTTGCTCAACAATGTACTTGTAAGGCTCCTCTATATCTTTGTAATTTTTTTAAATTTTCCCCTTTTTTTAATTGAGATTTTATTCCGTTTATACAGAACTTGGTTTTCTTTCATTCATTGTTGCACATTTTCTTCCTTGCCCCCCAGTTCGCTTTTCTCTTTGAAAAAAATTATTATTGTACAATTCCCCCTCCCCCCCCACTTTACTATACAGCTCCTATTCTGGACTGTTGTCATGCAGATAATATCTAATCATATATTCTTTTAAGCAATTCTATTCCTCATCTGTTTCAATGGAGTGTGCATTATCCCCTTTCCATAATTTCCCCCCAATCGCCATATCAGTCCTATTTTGTAACAGTGGCATATCTTTATAATTTGATAGCTCATTTCTTTTTATTGTTGTTGTGTGACTATATTATGATTTGTTTATTTCCTTTCCCTTATTAAAGGGCCTACTGGTTGCTTCCACTTTTTGACAGTTTATATTAAAACTACTGTGAGCTTTCATGTGCAAATTTTTGTGTGGATTTAAGCTTTTAACTGAGCAAACCCTCAGGAATGTAATTGCTAGATCATGCAATAGGCTTGTGTTTAGCTTCATAAGAAAATATGAACTTGTTTTCCAAAGTGACTGCACATTCTGCGTTCTCACCACATCCTTGCGAGCATCTGAAAGTGTGTTTGAATTTTAGCTACTCTGATAGCTGTGTCCTTTGAGCTCACCTTCTGTGCCAGCCTGTCATTGAGGTCTCTTCTTTTTCATCGACCTTCTCTACCAAACATGGTATCTTTGTATAGAGACTGTCTCCTTCTGATAATGTACTTGAAGTATGTGAGACAGGGTCTTGCTGTCCCTATTTCTTTTTCTTTTTTATTTATTTATTTTTACAGACGTTTTGGATTTCCATTCATTCATTGCCACAATTTTCTCCCTTCCCACCCCTCCCCACCAGCTTGCTTCCCCCTCCATAGAGAGAAAAAAGAAAAGAAAAAAAAAGAAAAAAAATATCTTCATTAGTATACATTTCCCACGTCCCTTCCCCCCACCCCCTACCCCGAGTACACTTCTCTATGCAACCTTAATTCTGGATTCCTGTGCTAACCATAATACTCAATCATATATCACTTCTAATCTGTTCTTTCCCTCATCTGCTTCAATCCGATTCTGTGACTGGAGAGGTGGGAATAAGTGCATTTGAGATGGCTAGGTTGGCACAGGATAGAAGAACATATAGAGCTCTTGTACATAAGGTCGCTATGAGTCACAAGCAAGTCGATGGCACATAACAACAACAACAACATTTGCCATCTGAATGTTTTCTTTGGTGAAGTGTATGTTCATATCCTGTTCCCATTTTTCAGTTGGGTTGTTTATCTTGTTGTGGTGCTCGAGTATTTTATAAATTCTAGATATAAGTCTCTTACCTAACATGTCATTACCAAATATTTTTTCCCAGTCTGTGACTTTACTTTTTACCCTATTGGAGAAGTTTTTGGATGTGCATAAGGATTTGATTCTAAGAAGGTCCCATTTAGCTATTTTATTCTCCCCTGGTTGGAAGTTTTTCAGGATGCTTGGAAGACTATTCATGTTGTGAATTAGAGCTTCTAGAGCTCTTCCAAGCTTTTCTCTGATGAAGTTTATAGTCCTTGGTTTTAGTCCTAGGTCCTTGATCCACTTTGAGTTGGTTTTTATGTATGGTGTGAGGTGTGGGTCTTGCTTGAGTTTTCTGCAGATAGTTTTCCAATTTTACCAGCACCATTTGTTAAAGAGAGTTTTGTTTCCCCACTTAACTGATTGCATCTCCTTGTCAAAAATCAATTGACCATAGGTAGATGAGCTGATTTCTGGGTTCTCAATTCTATTCCATTGATCTGTGTATCTGCCACTGTAGCACTATGACACTGACTTGACAATAATTGTTGGGTTAGAGTTGTTTGCATATTGCTATAAATTGACCTTTGGCTGTTTCCTAGAGGTTTTGGTTAGTTATGTTTTCATTGTCATTTGTTTTAAGAAACTTAAATTTCATTTTTTATTTCTTCTAGTAGCCACTCATGTTCAAGCAAGGTGTTGTTCAGAAACCAAATGTATGTTTTCTTTCTTCTTTATTCTCTTGTCATTAATTTGTAGTTGTTGTCTGAGAAGATGCTTTGTATTCTTTCTGGTTTTTGTTTTACTAATGCTTGTCTTGTGACCTAATATGTGATTTATTCTTGAGAATATTCCATGCACATTGGAAAAGAAGGTATACTGTGCTTTTTTATGGGTGCATTAGCCTGTATATATCTATGATATTGAGTTGGTTTATTGTGTGGTTTAATTCTTAAGCATCTTTGTTCAGTTTCTTTTTGGTAGTTCTCTTTTTTTCTTGAGACTGGTGTATTGAAGTCTCCTACTACTATAATGGTGGTGTCTATTTCTTTTTTTCCAATTTTTTAATGTTTGCTTCGAGTATTCTGCAGTTCTATCATTTGGTGCATAGATATATATTATGGTTATGTCCTCTTGTTCTTTTGACCTTTTAAGCACTGTGTAGTGACTTGTTCTTGTGATGGTTTTTGCATTGAAATCTATTTTATCAGAGATGAATATTGCTATGCTTGCTTTTTTCTGGTTGCCATTTGCTTGGTATATTTTTTCCCCACCTTTTATTTTTAGTCTTTATCTTCACTTTTCAGGTGTGTCTCTTATTGTTATTGTTGTTGTTGTTGTTATGTGCCATCGAGTCACTTACAACTCATAGCGACCCTATGTACAAGAGCCCTAAACGCTGTTCTATCCTGTGCCAAGTTTGCCATCTCAAACATACTCATTCCTACCACCCCAATCATAGAATTGATCCATCTCATCGAGGGTCTTCCTCTCCTGCGTCGTCCCTCCACTCTCCCAAAAATGATGTCCCTCTCCAAGGACCAGTCCCTCCTTGCAACATGCCCAAAGTATGTCAGACAAAGCTTCAGAATCCTTGATTCCAAGGAGCATTCCAGCTTCACCCTCTTCAGGACAAACCTGTTTGTTCTTCTAGCAGTCCATGGTATATTCAGCACTCTTCTCCAGCACCACAGCTCAAAGACATCAACTCTCTTTCTATCATCCCTAGTCACTGTCCAACTCTTCACTGCATAGCACGTAATTGCGAAGACTATAGCCTGGATCAGGCACACCTTAGTCTCCAGCCTGACGTTGCTCTTCAGTACTCTTGAGAAGTCCCTCACAGCTGACTTTCCCAGTGCAATTTGTCTCTTGATTTCCTGGCTGCTGTTACCAAGAGTGTTGACTGTGGAACCAAGTAAACTAAAACTGTTACTATCTCAATCTGGCCCAGTGGGTGAGAATCTTTGTTTTCTTGATGCTGAGCTTTAATCCATATTGAAGGCTGTAGTCCTTGACCTTCTGCAGCAAGTGATTCAGGTCCTTCTCAGTTTCAGCAAGCAGAGTTTGTGTCATCTGCATAACGCAGGTTGTTGATGACTGTTCCACCAATCCTGATGCCACATTCCTCCTCGTACAGCTCAGTGTCTTGGATGATCTGTTCAGCATACAGTTTGAAAAGGTATGGAGACAGAATACATCCCTGACGGACTCACTTCTTGATTTTCAATTATGTAGTGTCTCCTTGCTCTGTTCTGATGACTACCTCTTGGTCCAGGTATAGGTTTCCAATTAACACAATCAAATGTTCTGGGATTCCCCAGAGTCAGCCATAGCTTGTTGTGATCCACATAGTCAAAAGCCTTTACATAGTCAATGAAGCACAGATAGACATTCTTTTGGTGTCTCTTGTAGACAATATATTAACGGGTGTTTGATTTTCGGGTTTTTGTTTTAATGCAATCTGCTATTCTTTTTCATCTTCAGTGGTGCATTTAAGCTGTTCACATTCATTGTAATTATTGGGAGGCAAGGTTTTATTTCTGTCATTTTGTTGATATCTTTTTGGTGGTATTGCTGCTTATTATGATCCATCTTCCTTTCAGTGGCCCCTCTGTAAGGAGAACTTCTGTCAGTGTTTCCTGTAATGCTGGTCTTGTTTTTACAATATCTTGATCTTTCCTTCATATTTGATGACCATTTTTGCTGGGTATAATATTCTTGGTTGACAGTTGTATTCTTTGAATGTTTGATATATGTCATTCCACTGTCTTCTTGCTCTCATGGATTCTGCTGAGAAATTAGCACTTACTCTTATTTGCTTTCCCTTATACATTATTCTTTGTTTTTCCCTAATTGCTTTCAGAATTCTCTCATTTGATTCTGGCAAATTTGACTTTGATATGCCTTGATGTTTTTCTTTTGGGGTCTATTCTATATGGTGTTCACTCATCTTCTTGAATATACTCTCATTCTTCGTTATGCCTGTAAAGTTTTCTTCTAGTAATTCTTCCACAACTTACTTGGTGCCTTTACATAGTGCCCCACATTAGTCTTAGGCATTCTTCTTCCTTCATATTTGAATCTGCTTTTTGTTAAGCAAATCAGTTGTGACAATTCAATTCTATCTTCAATTTCACTGGTTCTGTGTTCCATCTTTTTAACTCTTTTTATATATCCCTCTAACATGTTAACAATGTCTAAAACATTGGTCCTCATATTTTGGATTGCAGTTTCTTGTATTTCCAGAGCCTCTAATGTGTTGTTTGTTTTATCTGCATTATCTTGCATTGGTTTGTCTTTTTTTTTTTTTTAAGTTCCTCTTGGTTTTTGCTTGCAGAGTCCTGTAATTCTTCAATTTTGTCTTTTACTCATTAAAAATATTCAATCATTGTTAGTCTGTGTCATAAAGTTTCATCAGAATTTCTGACTTCAGGAAATACTTTGGTACTGTGTCACTTTTTGGGAGTGACATCTTGTTTTGGGTTTGTGTAGGGTATGTCCATGTCATTGCATTGGTAAGAATTTTTAATGCCTGAGGGCTTAGTTGGCTCTTGGTCTAAAAGTCTTGGTGCAGGAAGTCACTGCTCCAGAGGAGGTCAGGGCAGCTATCATACCTGAGTTTCTTTCTGAACTTTTTACTCAAGGGAAAACTTGCCTAAGTTGGGAAGAGAGATGGCCTGTGCATTTGCAGCCTTTTCTGTAAACTGATGCAGGTAGGTGAGTCCAAAGTGTCCAGGGCTAAAGGCAGCTCGTTCTCTGGGAGGGGGGAGGAAGTGGCTTCACCTGTGATATTGGTGTCCCTGGTGCAGTTCAGATGGTCGGCAGCAGTCATCCTCCAGGTGTTAGGGCCAGGGTGTCCAGGTGGTGCTGTCAGGTCCTCCAGGCACTTGGACCGGATGTCCAGATGGCAGGTGGAAGCAACCAGGTGGCAGGCTTGAGGGGCTGGGGGCCTTTAGGCAGTGAGGCCATAGTCTAGTGCTCCATACAGGAGAGCAGTCCAGGCCACACTGAGAAATTTTTAAGACAGGTACCTTGTTAATTGACTGGAACAGATCCACAGCCGCTATTGATGATCAGTGTTTTATTCCCTTGTACATAAGTTAGCTCTGTCAACAGCTCCTGACAGCAACCAAAATAATAGCTGTGTATTTCTTCTGGTAGTTCTCTGTCAGTATACTATTCCAGTCGTTTCTGCTTAATCTTCAGCAGGATTTTGCTTGTGTGTAATACGAATGATTTTGTTCAATAATTTCCACACTCTGTCTAGTCATCTTTTTTCTGGAATGGGAATAAATATGGATTATCCTCAAATGTTGCATAATTGCATAGTGCTGCTGATTTTTTATATTAATGAATTTATTTTAGTTGCCAGTTTTATTTAACAGTGGAGCACAGACTGTACCAGCAGTTACTCTTCGGACATTTAGAATGTGATATATCTTAATTCAGAATTGTAAATAACTTGTTAGGAGCATATAATTAATGTTTGGGTGCTATGCTTTAGGTATGTCCTTGAAAACATCTATTGGAAAATTCAGTAATGTGTAGAATCATTGCTTATGTAGTTTCTACTTAGTTTAGAAGTATCTACACCTACAAATTGTTTGTTTGCTATTGCCTGCTTTGGAGTTGTTCTGTACTGTACTGATTGTTTGCCTTTCCAGTGGAAAAAATAGCTATTGACTAGGCATAGGGTGGGGTTGGGGGTAGTCCAAGCTAGGAGCTTGTGCCTGAGTGGTGGAGGAATCTCCTTTACAGTCAAAAAGTAAGGAGCTCTTTGGAACTTAGAATTAAAAATAGATTTTTCTATTTAAGAAGTTGTTGTTTAAATGAAAATATTTTAATCCAAAGCTTGATGTTTTAAAGAAGTCTATTAAGTTCTGCAGGTGCTACTTCACTTAAATTACTTATCCAGACTGCTTTCTTGTGAAGTAGTTAGTGATGTTATCAGAAACTTATAATAAAATATATTTTGGTGGTATTGTGTACTTTCAAGTCAAAACCGACCCATAATTGACCCTTTTCATACTCTGGGATGGGGGGAGGAAATGGCTTCACCTGCAATATTGGTGTCCCTGGTTAATTGGCAGTTAATTGCACGGGAGGAGATTGCCCATCTATTTCCCATCAGCAGCTGGTGAATTTGAACTGTGTACCTTAAGGATGGCAGTGCAGCATTTGCCGATGTCTAAGAGTTAACAAGTATTTATGAAATGTTATGATTAAAATTGTTATTTTCATTTAAAAAATAAACTGTAATAGAGTTTCTAAAATTGATAGAGAAGTTTTATTTGTATTTAGAGAAGTAGTGTGGGATTACTATTCCTAAATTTATAACAATTTCATTTTACAGAAGAGTTACCTAAAAATTAAAATTGTTTGATTCACCTATTGACTGATACAGTTAAAGATTTTCTATTTAAATTCCTGTTAAGAGAAAGAATTGGAAAAAAATTCCTCTTGAATTTACTCATATATGTATTTTTTTCATTATGTGAAGAATAGCTATCAAATAAAGCTTTTTAGAGTAGTGGACAGCGAAGGGGGTAAAATCTTGTGGATAGTAAGCATAATGGTAATTAGTGTTTTAAGATGATGCTCATCCATTTTACTTTTAATTGTAGGGTATATTTACTTCTGGAACATGGGAAGAAAAATCAGATGAAATTTACTTTGCTGACTTCAAGTTCTCAATCACTCATCATTATCTGGTGCAAGAATCCAGTGATAAAGAAGGAAAAGATGAATTATTAGAAGGTACATTTTACCTACATGCTTTTCTAAGCCTTATGGAACCTGTAAGTAAATAACTTAAGAAACTTATATTCCAATTGGGAGAGATAAGATCTACAAATAACAGATAATAATAGATAAGATCTATAATAAGAGATTAAGGGAGCTCTGGTGGCCTAGTGGCAAGAAGCTGTACGGCCATCCCAGAAGTATGTGGTTTGAATCCACCAGATCCTCTGCTGGAGAAGGAGGAGCAATCTCCTCCTGTACCAGTCAGATCAGATTTGACGGTACACACACACAAAATAATAAAATTTAATAATAAAAAAAAAGTTTAAAAAGTTAAAAAAAAAGAGAGATTATTGTTAGGTGCCATCAAGTACAACTCACAGTGAGCCTATGAACATCAGATCTGAAGCCTGTTCTATCTTGTGCCATCCTCACAGTCCTCATACACTCAAGCTGATTGCTCTAGTCACTGTGTCAGTTCACTTGCTTGAAGGCTCTTCCTCTCCTTTGCTGTCCTCCACCTTTCCACGCTTGAGGTCCCTCTCCAAGGAATAGCTACTCCTAGCAACTTGCCCAAAGTATTTGAGACAAACTTTAATCATCTCTGCTTCCAAGGAGCACTCTGGCTGGACCTTCTTCAAGACATACCTATTTGGAAAATATCACTTATAGTTGTAGATCAGAAAAAATGTTGTAGATTATACAGTACTTGAGCTAGACCTTGAAGGAATTGCATTATATCTATGGCAATACCACCCTGAATGTATCCTTCTCTTTTTAAAAAGAGAAATAATTTGACTGCTAATCAAGCAAAATATATTTTATTTATACCTCAGACTTTGGAATCAGACTGATTCTTTATTTCCTTAGTAACTACTTGACTTTTCTAAAAGTGAGTTTTCTTGTTTGTAAAATGAAGTAATTAATATTCTGGTAACCTAATGGTAAGGAATTATGTTGTCAGTTGATACAATTCAAGTCCCCCAGTTGCTCTGTGGAAGAAAGATGGGTAGTCACTTCTCATGCTTTTTACAGCCTCTGAAAACCTGCTGGAGAGTCAACTCTGAGTTGGCCCTTACTTGATGGCACATAAAAAAAACAATATGAATATTTCATGGAATATTATATCCATGGGGAGGTGGGTGGCCTAATGAATAGAGTTAGTTGTCAGCCCAAAGGCAGGTAGTTCAAATCCACCAGCTGCTCTGTGGGAGAAAGTTAAACAGTATTATCCCTTGTGATTTACTGTCTCTGAAAACCTATGGGAGGGTCAACTATCAGTTGGTTCCAACTTAACAGCAGTGAATTGAATTTAGTTGATTATATGTATATGTGTGTGTGTGTGTATCTCTCTCTCTCTCTCTCTCTCTCTCTCTCTATCTCCCATCCCAAAACCTGTCTTGTAATAGGTACCCAATCAAAGGTTTGTTGCTGTTAGTACATCAAATTTTCTGAAGTCATTTGGTGTTTAGGTACTCTTGTCTAAAACCATGATTAGAAAAAGTACTTACTTACTTACTTAATTAATAAATAAATGAATGAATGAATGAATGAATATTGGCATTATCAAGATGTATATATTTATTCACTCGGGAAAAATACATAGATACGTTAATACTGTTTTTGTTAAAATATAATTTATAAGCATAGACCTAAAACATTCTTTTCTTGCATGTTATTGTTGCGGTTATGTACTATCAAGTTGCCTGTGACTTATAGTGACCCTGTGTACAACAGCTCTGAACCCTGTTCTGTCCTGAGCCAACCTCATTGTCTCTAACACACCTACCCCATTACTCCAGACACAGCGTCAGTCCATCTAATTGAGGGTCTTCCTTTCTTGTGCTATTCCTCCATGTTCCCACACATGATGTCCTTCTCCAAGGACTGGCCTCTCTCTGCAGTATGCCTAATGTATCTCAGACAGAGCTTTAGAATTCGTGCCTCCAAGGAGCAGCCTGGTTTCACCCTCTTCAGGTCTAACCTGTTTGTTCTCTGAGCAGTCCATGGTATATTCAATACTCTTCTCCAGCACCAGAGCTCAAAGGCATCAATTATCTTTCAGTCATTCTTAATCATTGTCCCTCTCTCTGATGCATAGCAAGTAATTGCGAAGACCATGGCCTGGAATAAAATATTACCTATTCTATTATATATATTCTGTTCACAAAATAATTAGATAATGTATACATTAAAGTTCATAAACTAGGACAAATAACATTGCTCACGTATACACGTTTAATAACTATTCCTCATTTAAAATTATTCATCCAACTTCACATTTATGACATTAGTGAAAAATCTACTTTCTAGCCATTTTGCACATTAATGACTTGTATACATACATACATACCTACATATATACATCTGACAGTAACAAATGCCTGTGAGAGTTAATGCAGGTATGATGTCATTCTGAAGACTAGTGTGCCTGATTGAGGCATGGTCTTTTTAATCACTTGCTATGGATATGAGAGCTGGACAATGAATAAGGATGATAGAAGAAGAATGGATGCCTTTAAGCTGTGGTGCTAGAGAAGGATACTCATGGATTGTCAAAAGAACAAACATATATATTGGAAGTGCAACCTTGGAGGGAAGGGTGGTGAAGCTTTGTCTTTCATACTCTGGGCATGGTGTTAGGAGGGGCTATTCCTTGGAGAGGGACATTGTGCTTGTAGAATAAGAGGGCCAAGGAAAGAGATAGACACTCAACAAGTTGGATAGACATAGTGACTGGAGCTGGGGGCTTAAGTGTGTCAGAGATGATGTGGATGGCGCAGGATAGGATGGGGCTCAAATGTTTTGTTGATAGGGTCACTGTGAGTTGTATTTGACTCAACAGCACCTAACAACAACATATGTCAAGTTGGTTGAGCTGTGATTCTCAGTCATTTGACAATTATATAAAGATGTAGTTATGCACTGTTTGGTTTTTTTTAAAATTAATTTTAATGAAAGTTTGTAGAGACTTCGGGTTTCTAGTCATTCATTGTTGCACTTTTCACTCCCCCCC
>NW_006399760.1:1091279-1094107 GCF_000299155.1 Elephantulus edwardii | reverse complement strand
TCATATATCCCTTTTAACCAGTTTTCTCTCTTATGTGTTTCAGTGCAATATACATCATTCCTTCACTCCTTTTCTGTCTTCCCTCAACCCTGATGTCAGTTCCTTTTTGTAACAGTGGCCCTTTGCAATATTTCTTGTTTTGTGACTGAAATATTTCATTCAGCATAATGTCCTCCCATTTTGCATAATATTTCATGAGTTCCTTGTTTTTCAGTGGAGCAGAATATTCCATTGTGTAAATATAGCAGAGCCTCTCTGTCCGTTCATTTGTTGATGGACACTTGGGTTGTTTCCAGCTCTTTGCTATTGCAAATAAAGCCGCAATAAACATGGGTATACTTATATCTGCTTGGGGGGCAGTTGTGATTTCTTTAGCGTAAATTCTCAGTAGTGGAATTGCTGGGTCAAATGGTATCTCTATTTGCAACTTTTTGAGAAAGCACCATACAGGCTTCCTTAGTGGTTGCACCATTTTACACTCCCACCAACAATGAGTAAGGTTTCCAGTTTCTCCACAACCTCATCAGCATTTGATGTTTGCTGCTCTGCTAAATTTTGCTATTCTTACTGGAGTGAGATGATATCTCATAGTTGTTTTGATTTACATCTGTCTTAGAGCTAGGGATTTTGAACATTTCTTCATGTGTTTGTTTACCATCTGAATGTCTTCTTTGATGAAGTGTCTGTTCATATCCTGTGCCCATTTTGTAATTGGGTTATTTACCTTTATCTTGTTGTGGTGCTATGCACTGTTTTTTTATCTGATATGGTCATCCTCCGTTTTTATGAAACACTGATCTTTGTATAATAATGATCTGTTCTTTGGAACCTAACTATGCGCCCAAGTAAGGAATTGTCATTGGGTGTGGCTGAGTCAACTACAACTCATGGATTGCCAAAAGAACAAAGAAGTATATCTTGGAGAAGGTACAACTAGGGTGTTTATGAGAGGCAAGGATGTTGAAATAAAGAGTAGATATAGTAAAAGAAAAAGAAGTAAAACTCACTGTTGTTGAGTCATTTCCAAGTCATGAGAATCCTTTAAGACACTGTTTTATAGTATTTTCGAGGTTGTAATATTTACAAGAGCAAACTGTCGCATCCTTCTTTGTTGAGACCATTGATGCCTTGTAGCTGCTTGACCTTTGCCTTAGCAGCTGAGCATGTAACGCCTGAACCATGGGCTTTTCTTACACATTTTATAGAACAAAAAAGAGTATGAATATAAAAGCAAATGTAAAAAAAATACAGTCACTATGGAAAAAATTTGAGAATAAAATTCCTTAGAAAGTTGAATATAAAAATAGCATTTGTTCCAGCAGGCGTACTAGCAGAAAAGAAGTAAGAGTTACAACATGAATTGACATACACACACTCATTTTTATTCTAGCATTATGTACAATAGCAAAGAGTTGAAAACAACCGTGGTGTCTATTAGGACTAATAGCTGAAGAAACTATTGTACATTTGCTTAGTGGATTGTTATGCGTGACTAAAAAATGATCAAGAGTTGATGAAATATTACATAGAATGCATGAATGTGCTACTAAATTGTACTGAGTGGCATAAGTTAGTCATAAAAGGATAGTTAGGATACATAAGACTACTTTTATGAAAAAGTAAGGAAAAGTTTACACATGAGATCATTCTTGGTTGGACAGAGGTGTAAAGGGAGCGAAAGAGGAGGGTA
Organism: Elephantulus edwardii; assembly: GCF_000299155.1. Lineage (NCBI taxonomy): Eukaryota > Metazoa > Chordata > Mammalia > Macroscelidea > Macroscelididae > Elephantulus > Elephantulus edwardii. Next base: position 1,092,417 of record NW_006399760.1, on the reverse strand, counting down.
AATGTTAATATATAGATAATTTGAGTGAAGGGAAAGACAGTAGTACATTAAGGGGTTGATTAGACATTGTAGTTCATGACAATCAGTTGAATTGATTAGACATTGTAGTTCATGACAATCAATTAAGGTTTAAATCAGAATTTATAGGAATGATTGGATGAAAAACCAGGGTGATTTGTAAACTTTCAAATTTTTAGAAAGAGAATGTCAATATGTATCTTTTAGGATTAAGGTGAAAAAGGAGTTATATGCAATTGGCAGGAATCTAAGCCCTAGGCTTTTTAAGTTCAACATTCTGTTGGTTAATGAAGACAGATGTTCAAAAAGCTTTGTTGTTGTGTACTGGCAAGTCTGAACTATCCCAAAGATAACCCCTTGGCAAGTTTTCAGAGAAAATAAATTGCATGGGAAAAGATTGCCATCATTCTCCTGCAGTGCAGCTCATGATTTTGAACTGCATTACCTTTGTTTTGGCAACAGAATTCCTAACAATTAAGCCACCATAACTCCATTATGAAGGCAGATGATCAGAAGACAAGTCTTAGGTGCTGCTAATTTGAGGAAAGGTCATAGAGCAAGCAGAAGGTGTGGTTGTAATAAGTTTTTCAAGATTCAAAATAGAATGAGAATTTTGCCCAAGTAATGGGAATATTGCTTAAAACGTATATTGTTTCTCAGATGAACAGAGAGTAAGCTATAAAAGAAGATGAGTATTGTTGCGTGTTTTTGTACAATTAAGTTGGCTTTTGGGGACTGGAGAGTAAGTTTTATATTTTGTGATTGTAACTATGCCTAATAGAAGATAATACAGGCAGATCAGCTCAGATAATTTGAAAGTACACATTTTGTTTAGACTTAACAGAAGAGGTCAAGATTTGAGCACTGATCTTTGATTCACATTGTCTTTTGGTTTTTAATCAAGTAGAATTTTAAGTCATTTTTCTATTTCAAATAAGCTCAATATCAGCTGTGAAAACTAGGCCGGGGGCTGATTGTGGAACAGACCACAAATTACTCATATGCAAGTTCAAGATGAAGCTGAGGAAAATGAAACCAAATCCACAGGAGCCAAAATATGACTTTGACTTCATACCACCTGAATTTCAGAATCATCTCAGGAACAGGTTTGAGGCCTTGA
>NW_006399760.1:1079104-1089624 GCF_000299155.1 Elephantulus edwardii | reverse complement strand
CAGGAAAAGAAACAGATTCATCTTGGAGAGGATTAAACCAAGCTGCTCCTTGGAGGCAAGGATTCTGGGGCTTCGTGTGACATACTTTGGACATGTTGCCAGGAGGGACGGGTCCTTGGAGAGCGACATCATGCTTGGGAGGGTGGAGGGACAGCGCAGGAGGGGAAGACCCTCTATAAGATGGATTGATTCGGTGACTGGGGTAATCGGGATGGTGTGTCAGAGGCGGTGCGGTTGGCGCAGGATAGAGCAGGGTTTAGAGGTGTTGTGCGTAGGGTCACTATGAGTCGGAAACGACTCGATGGCACATAACAACAACAACAATACAGTTATAGCTATGTAACAAAAACTATGAACAACTTATCATTTGAATTTATTACACATTTTAAATAAAAGTAATCACTGATACTAGGGTCTTGTTATAAACATCAGTTTAATTGATAACACAGTTATGCGGTTTAGGAATGGTAAACTGGACAGAGGTTTTACAAGAACATTTAGAATATATGAATAACAGAAAAAACTACTCATGACAAAAATATGGGAAGTTATTAAACTTCTAGATAGATTTTTTAAGAAAAACATGTAAGTATAGACCAAGTATAAGACATTTCATTTTATTTATTTTTTTGAAGTGTTATGAATTCTTTAAAAGAATGTTTCTGGTAAAATTGAGAAGAAATTGTTTTGAAGAAACAGTTGTTTTCAGAAGAAATAGGAAAATGAAAAATGTATAGACTGATGGTTAAATGCTTAGCTGCTGACCAAAAGGCTGTTATTCAAACTCAGCCAACTCTTACACAGAAAAACACCTGGTAATTTTCCCCCATAAATACTATAACTTAGAAAACTCGTTTTTTGTGTGCCGTTGAGTGGGAGCTGACAGTGCAGTGGGTTTTCAGAAGCAGTATGTCACACAGGAGAAGATATCCCATCCTTCTCCTGTAAGAAAAACCTGTCTGCACTGTCACATTGCCTGTCTGTGAGTCAAAATCAGCTGGAGAGCTCCAAAGTAATGGTATATCTGTTTTATAGACTTGACTTTCTTCGAAGGAAAAAAAAGAGATGCACAGATTTCCTTCAAAATCTTAGAGCTAGCCCTTAATATAAATGTTTTAGCAATTGCAAATATATAAAGTAGCAAGCAATATGTTTCCTCAAAACTTACTGTAAAATTTTACTTTACAATGAATATACTAACTTTTTCATTATCAAATATATTTATAGACATTATTCCACAATCAATGCAAGATTTGCTGTACATGGAGAATGACTTTCCTCCGAGAGCACATTGCCTGGTAAGATGGTATGTATACATTTTATTCAGGTCTTTATAGGATATGTTCCCTCCTTGTTCAGTGGTTTGCTAGGAAGATTCATAGGACTCAGGACTCCACATATAATCATACTTATGACTGAAATTTTATTACAGTAAAATGATCAGCAAAATCGATGTAGAGAAAAGATGCATGGAATGAAGTCCAGAAGAAACCTATTTGCAGGGTTCTAAAAGTCCTTTCCCAGGACCCACTTAAGAACTCTAGCAACAAGTGATGATAGTGCATGTGAAATGTTGTCTACTCAAGGTAGCTTCTTAGAGAGTCAATGACCTGAGTTTTTATTGGAGTCTAATCATGTGATTAGACTAATCATCTACATAACACAGGTTATGTAGGTGACACAACTTTGCTTGCTGAAATTGAGGAATACTTGAAGCACATGTTACAGAAGATCAAAGAATACAGCCTTCAGTATGGATTGCAAAAACAAAACAAAGATTTTTGCCACTGGACTGATACAAGACAACATCATGATAGAGAAAAGATTGAAACTGTCAACAACTACTTCTTGCTTTAATCCGCAATCAATACCCTTGGTACCAGGAGTCAGGAAATTAAGAGACAAGTATAGCACTGGTTAAATCTGCACTTAGGGACCTCTCCAAATTACTCAGGAGTAATGAATGATAGCGCTTTGAGGACTGAGATGCATGTGATTCAGGGCATGGTCTTTTTGATCACTTGCTATGCATTTGAGAACTGGACCATGAATAAGGATGACAGAAGAAGAATTGTTACCTTTGAACTGTGGTGTTAGAAAAGAGCACTAATGATGGACTGCCAAAAGAATAAACAAATACTTCTTGGAGAGGGTGCATTTAGAGTGCTCTTTGGAGGCAAAGATGATGAGGCTTCACCTCAACATGCTTCAGGCTTCTTGCTAGGAGTAGACTATTCCTTGGAGAGGGACATGATGCTTGGAAAGGTAGAGGCTTGATGAAGGTAAGAAACACTCTTGACCAGGTGAATTGACAGTCATGGCCACAGTGGGTTCTCATGTGTCAAAAAGTGTGAAAATGGCAAATGATAGAACAGGATTCATATCTGTTGTTAATAGGGTCACTATGGCTTGTACTTGACTCTACAACACCTAACAACAAGAACAACAACAATCATATGGACACCTTCTAGCTTGCACATACCAAAAGTTGTCATCCTCAAAATGAAAGTAGATGTTCAGCACAAACCACATTGAATGCACAGTTTAAAGCATAGTTAGAACAGAGTGAGAAATCATTGGTGGAAATGATGGTAATCCTCAGAATGTCTAATACCTAAAAAAACTATCCAAGGGTCAACCTTACAGGCATTCCTTTTTAAGAATAACAGTATTGGGATAGTGGCCAACTGTTAACTGTTTCCTGCACACATTGTTTGTTTCATAGTCTAGGATAATACCTACCCTTATAACACACCTAATACTTACTGTTAGGAATTGAGTTGAAATAAACAAATGATCCAAATGATGTACATTCAACTGCCAATCAAAAAGTTCGAAGTTCAAGTTTACCCAGCAGTATCTTAGAGGAAAGATCTGGAGATGTACTTCTGAAAAATTAACTGTTAAAATTCTATAGATCACTGTTGTACTCTTGGCACATGAGGTGTCACCGTGAATTGTCAGAACTGACTCCATTGCATTTAGTTATATGACAAAATTAAAATTTACTTATGTTTAAAAATTTAAAGGTGATTAAAACGTCATCACATAAAAAACACTTTTCTTTTTCACCTATTCAAAGTGTGTCTGAACTTATTTAATAGTAGAGAGGTAGGGAGAGGCAGTAGAACATACCATCTTCACAATGACCCTAGTGTGAATATTTGGTCAGGAAAGGAGACGTAGTCCGAGAATATTTATATATAGGATTAAATTATTCAATTACTATGCATTGATATTTTTTAATTGCTTATAGAAGAAGAATCTGAAATTGAGGAAAAAACACTGGTATCTATATTTGTATGTTTTTTCTTTTTTGTGATTACTAAGTAAACTACATGACAACTAAAAAAATTTTTTTGGCAGTACAAATAAACTGGACAGTGTTTCATAAATATCTCTGTTCTTTAAATGTGAACTTTTTTTTTTTTTTTAAATGTGAACTTTTAAAAGCTTTGAACTTGAATAAACAACTGAAAAAATTTTATAGAATGTATTATCAATTACTTAAATTCTAGCTTCTCTTCTGGTATTTTAAAGTGTAAATCTATACAGTTAACATGATAAGTGTAAATCTGATAACGAACATTGAAAACTTACTATTAGAAGCTAAATTGAAATAAACAATATTTATAGATATTCCTTAGTGGTGCAAATGATTAGCATACTTAATTTGTTCCTATCCCAAAGAAAAGTGACCCGACAGAATGTGGAAACTATAGAACAATCTCACTGATTTCACATGCAAGCAAGATTTTACTGAAGATTATCCAAAAACGACTGGAACAGCACATCAGGAGAGAACTACCAGAAGTCTAGGCTGGGTTTAGAAGGGGTCGTGGTACTAGGGATATTGTAGCTGATGTTAGATGGATCTTAGCTGAAAGCAGAGAATACCAGAGGAATGTCTATCTGTGTTTCATTGACTTTGCAAAGGCATTTGACTGTGTGGATCATAACAAACTGTGGCTGACTCTGAGAAGAATGGGAATCCCAGAACACTTGATCGTGCTAATGTGAAACCTATACTTGGACCAGGAGGCAGTCGTCAGAACAGAGCAAGGGAACACTGCATGGTTCAAAATTGGGAAGGGCGTACGCCAGGGATGCATCCTATCTCCATACCTTTTCAACCTATATGCAGAACAGATTATCCTGGAGGCAGGGCTCTATGAGGAGAAATGTGGGGTCAGGATTGGTGGACGATTTATCAGCAATCTACATTATGCAGATGACACAACCCTGCTTGCTGAAACTGAAGGGGACCTGAAGCACCTGTTGCAGAGGGTCAAAGATTGCAGCCTACAATATGGATTGAGGCTCAATGTCAAGAAGACAAAGATTCTCACCACTGGACCAATTGGCAGCATCAGGATGGATGGTGAAGAGATTGAGATTATACACAGCTTTAGTTTGCTTGGCTCCACGTTCAACACTCTTGCCACCAGTAGCCAGGAAATTAAAAGGCGCATTGCGATGGGAAAGTCTGCTGTTAAGGACCTCTCCAAAGTAGTGAAGAGCAGTGGTGTCTCTCTGGAGACTAAGGTGCGTTTGATACAGGCCATGGTCTTCACAAGCACTTGTTATGCATCAGAGAGTTGGACAATGACCAAGGAGGATAGAAGGAGAACCGATGCCTTTGAGCTGTGGTGCTGGAGAAGAGTATTGAGAATACCATGGACTGCTAGGAAAACAAACAGATTCGTCCTGGAAAGGGTTAAACCGGGTGGCTCCTTGGCGGCAAGGATTCTGAGGCTCCGTCTAACATACTTTGGACATGTTGTGAGGAGAGACCAGATCTTGGCGAAGGACATCCAGCTTGGGAGGGTAGAGGGACGGGGCAGGAGGGGAAGGCCCTCTATGAGGTGGATTGATTCAGTGACTGGGATAATCGGGATGGGAATGTCAGAGACAGTGCGATTGGCACAGGACAGAGCAGAGTTTAGGGCTGTTGTACATAGGGTCTCTGTGAGTCGCAGGTGACTCGACGGCACATAACAACAACAACAACAACAGCAGCAATTACTAACCAAAAGATTAGAAGTTCACCCTGAGGCACATGATTTATATAGGAAGGCAGCATAGTATCACACAGCAGGAGTTTTGCCTGTGTTTGTTCATTCAGCAATATTTGAACACCTATTCTCAGGGCAAGCTCTGAGTTAGATAAACATTTAATTCCTTATTCAGATACTAATCTCTGCAACCTTAATTAAATAAGCTTAAGTTACTCAATTTCTCAGAGTGTTTCTATATCGATAGAGTTAAGAAAATATTATGCACCTGTTAGGGTTGTTCTAAGGACTAAATAGCATTATGGCTCAGTTGTTAAGTGCCGTCGAGTCGTTGGCGACTCACAGCAACCCTGTGAACAAAAGTCCTTGACACCTGCATGACTTTCATCCTTTCTCCAGGTTTATAGGGTTTCTGGAGGCCAGCTATTTACGGAAGTGGATGTTAATCCTGCTTCCAAGCTTGTTTTAACCCGGTAGCTCCACCAAACACTGTCCACCATGGGTAACCATTATCGCATTTGACACATTAGTGCCACAGTGTTCAGCTTCACAGTGACCACAAGTTACCTCTGTACAGCAAGTGGAGACACCGTGCTGTACGACCTAGAAGAATGTTTCACCCAAAACAATTAAAGACAGGTCTTAGAGCCGTGGATTAGAGTCACCCACCTTCAGCTTGTAGCATCACTTTCGGTCCAGTAGTCCAGCTGGTCTCTCTCTATGTTGTATAGTGCCATCGAGTCATTGGCGACTCCTAGCAACCCTTTGAACGAAAGTGCTCAACACCTGCATGACTTTCATCCTTTCTCCAGGCTCAGAGTTATAAAAATCTGTTATGTAATTTCTATTTAACTTGTTGCGTGTGTAGGTGTGTAGATATTCATAGCCATAAATGTATGGTTAAAGGATAACTTGTTGAATGAATGTATTAAACATTTCTTTGCATGACATAGTAGGGAGTTGTATTGTCAGTCCAAAGGCAGAACCTCTCTGGTGATTCAGATCCACAGCTACTCTGCAGGAGAAAGATGGGCATCGACAAAAACTCCTCGGAATTAATAGACTATCAATTTGCATATTCCAGCAAACAAATGCAGATGTGCTCACTAGGTTGTGCAAAGAAATCTGAAGGACTGCTCCCTGGCCAACTGACTTAAAGAGATTCATATTTATTGTCATGGTCCAAGAAAGGTGATCCAACAGAATGTGGATCATTGAACAATATTATTAATATCACATTGCAAGCAAAAGATTGGTGAAGATTTTTCAAAAACATCTACAACAGAACATCAACAGAGAACTGTCAGAAGCTCAAGCAAGATGTAGAAGAAGCTCTGGCACCAGGGATATCATTGCTCAGGCCATGTGGAATTTGACCAAAAGCAGAGAATACCAGAAAGATGTTTATCTGTTTTACTGACTGTGCAAAGGCATTTAACATTGTGGATCACAACAAATTATGATTAACATTGAGAAAAATTGGGATCTCAGAACACTTGTACTGAGAACAAATGGTGCTGATGCGAAACCTACACTTAGGCCAAGAAGTTGTTTGCACAAAGTAAGAGAACACAGTATGGTTCTAAAAATCAGAAAATATGTGCATCAGTGCTTTATCCTTTCTTCTTACCTATTCAGTCTGTATACTGAACAGATCATTAAAAAAATCTGGACTTTAGGAAGAAGAATGTGGCATCAAGATTGAAGGAAGACGCATAGACAGTCTGCATTAAGCAGATGACACAGCCTTATCTGTTCAAAGTGAGGAGGACTTGAGTGCTTGCATAAAAAGATTAATGACTACAGCCTTCAATATGGATTGCATCTCAACATCAAGAAAGCAAAATCCTTACCACTTGGTCAATAGGCAACCTGGTGATAGAGAAGAGATTGAAGTTGTCAAAGATTTCCTTTTCCTTGGATCCACTCTGTAGGTACCAGCAGTCAAAAAATTAAAAGACCAATCACATTGGGAAAACCTGCTGTCAGCGGCCTCTCCAGAATGTTAAAGAGCAGTGATTTCGATTTAAATACTAGGGTGTACCAAATCTAAACAATGGTCTTTTCAGTTATTTGCTATATCCAAAAGTTGGACAGTGATTGAGAAAGACAGAAGAATCAATGCCTTTGAGCTGTGGTATTGGAAATGAGTATTGACTCTCCTATGGACTACCAAGAGAATGTATCTGTCCTGGAGAAAGTGAAACTCTAGGGTGCTCTTTAGAGGCAAGGTGGTGAAATTCTATCTTACATACTATGGACATGTTGTAAGGAGGGACCAGTCCTGGGAAAAGGATATCATGTTTGGAAAGGTGGAAAATCAGAATAAGAGAGGGAAACACTCAGTGTGATGAACTGAAACATGAAACAGTAGCTAAGCACTGGTCTCAAGGGTGTTGGAAATGTTCAGGATGAGGCAAGGTTCAGAGCCCTTATTCATAGTGCTGCTATGAGTCTTAGATCAACAGCACTCAACAATAGTAACAACAACAATATGTGTGTAGTTGCCTCCCTTAATAATTTTAATCTCAATTATGAACATCTTCATGTATGTTCATCTGCCAATCATATATACTCTGTGGTTAAGTATCTTTTTTTAAATCTGTTCTTAAATTTAGTAGTTATTGTTACATTTTGAGAATTCTGTGTATATTTTGGATATAGTCTTTTTTAAAATGTGTGATTTGTAAGTATTTTCTTCCAGATTGTACTTGAGCTTTTTACCATCTTTTCCAGAAGAAAAGGTTATTTTATTGTGGCTTAGTGTCTTAATGAGCTTTTATGAGGGAGGTAGTGGTGAGATAATTTTAGGCTTGCAGAAAAGTTGAAAAGATAGTACAAATTGGAGTATACGCTTTCAACTAGTTTTCCCTGTGTTAAGCATCTCAGATTGCCATGATATATTTGTCAAAACCAAGAAACTGACATTATGAAAAGTGAAAAACATAATTCTATGTTACTATTGGCTATTCTTAACTAGATTTTTCCCCCTATTAATGCCTACTTTCTATTCCAGTATCCCATATTGAATTTAGTCATCTTGTCTGCTTAATCTCTTCTGTTCTCTAGACGCTTCTGCTTTTTCTTATTGTTCCTAATTTTAACAGTTTGAATGAAAACCAATTGGCTTGTTTCAGCTAACAGATGCAACCCTGGACATGGTTACCAATCTATGCTAGGAAATTTGGAGAACAGCTTCTTGACCAACTGATTCAAAGAGCTCTGTACTTGTTCCCATTGTCAAAAGTAACCCAACATCATGTGGAAATATAGAACAGTATAATTAATATCATGTGCAAACAATCTTGTTGAAGATCATCCCAAAACAGCTAGACCAGTACATAAAGAACTGCCAAAGTTCAGGCAGGGTTTAGAAGAGGCCATGGTACCAGGGATATCATTGTGGATGTCAGATGAGTCCTGGTTGAAAGCAGACAATACACGAGGAATGTCTGTTTTATTGTCTATGCAGAGGCATACACAGGTTTAAAATTAGGAAGGGTGTGCGTCAGGGATGTATCCTTTCTCCATACCCATCCAGTTTGTACGCTTAGCAAAGAATTTGTGAAGCTGCACTGTCTCAAGAAGAATATACATCAGAATGAGATGAAGATTCACCAGCAACCTGTGTTATATGGATGACACAACCTTGTTTGCTGAAAGTGAGAGAGATTTAAAATGCTTGCTGCAGAAGATCAAGAGGTAGCCCTCAGTGTGGAGTAACTTAAGGTCAAGAAACCAATGGTCCTCACCATGGGGTCAACAGTGAACATCATGAGAGACAGAGAAAGATTTGAAACTGTCAGTGATTTCATTTTGCTTGGATTAACAGTCAACATCCATGGTACCAGCATTCAGGAAATCAGGAGATGTATTGCATTTGGTAAATCCACCGTCAGGAACCACTTCAATATACTGAAGAATAATGATGCCAGTTTGAAGACGAAGGTGAAAATGATAAAAAGAAGTAAACAATGTCACTAAAAGTACACAAGAGAAAAAGAAAATGGTAATGCTATGTCATATGTAATAATGAAACAGTAGCAAAAACAGAGTACATATACAGCTGTGCATATGTGTGTATATATAGGTTCTTGCATATGTATATGCATCTGTTTGACTGTACATGGCAGGAGATTGTCCATAGTCTCTTGCGAGAAGTGGCATAACATAGTTTGTAACGTTATGTTCTGAATCCTAGTATGAGTAGATAGGTAGTATCTGGAGTCTTGAAAGCTGTAACAGGCCGTCTCAGATATAGCTACTGATACCTCCTCATCCAGAGCAAGAGAGGAAGAAAGAAGCTAAAGACTCAAAGAAGAAACTAACCTATAGGACAAATACACAAATTTATAACCTCATCTACTGAGGCCAGAAGAATCAGATGGTTCCTGTTAGAACTACACTTTTAATTGGGATCAAAATAGATGGACCCCAATAAAATTGTGGAACAATGGAGCAGAACCCTAAGTTCCTTCTCTCACGCCATACATACCTAGATCTATGGTACTGGATGATTGTTTTTGCTATTGTTTCATTACTATATATGACATAGCATTACCAACCATTTTCTTTTTCTCTTGTGTACTTTTAGTGACATTGTTTACTTATTTTTATCATTTTCTATTTTGTTGAGAGTTTTTATCAGGCATGATTGTTAGATTTTGTCAAATGCTCTGTCTTGTCTCTTCCATTGATATAATTTACACACAGAGTCACACACTCTGGATTTGATACGGTTATATTTTGGAGGACTTCAGCAACTGTGAGAGATAGTGGTATGTAGTTTTCTTATAGTTATTTTATTTTATTGTTGGAGTAGTGTAGGCTGTCCCTGGTTTACAAATGAGATCCATTCATAAGAGTGTCTTAGAGAATTTGTCATATGCTCAGTTCACATAGGTGTGTCTAATTCTTATTTATTCTTACTGTAGGGCAAGAAAAGGCTTGAAACTTTTCCAAGTCTTCAAGCTTTGTTCTTAGTTGTAAATGAAGAGTTCTTTATATAGTATGGATATTAAATCCTTATTAGATAAATGGTTCCCAACTATTTTCTTCCTTTCTGTATGTAGATTGCCTTACTATCTTGATATGTCCTTTGATGTACAGAAGATTCTAAGTTTAATGAATTCCAGTTTATCTATTGTAAACAAACTTTAAGCCAGAATTTTTAAATGTTCTCTCTTCTGCCATTTCAACAAATTCCTTCTAATTTGTAGAGGCTTGTTGTTAGGTGTGATGGAAATGACTCTCTAAACAGGAAATTCATATTATTGACTCATTTGTCATTAATATAGGCAGACTTGTACTTCAGACCTGACTTCTTAAATATCCTGCAGGAAAATTTTTTCAAATAATGAAGTTTTGTATTCTGGAGAGGGAGGGAGAAGGCGTCACTGGGCAAGGTCACCTCGGATAACAGCAGAAGGAGACGTCTTCCAGGTCAGACCCAGCGAAACCTGGCCAGAGAGGGAGGGAGAAGGCATCACTGGGCAAGGTCACCTC
>NW_006399760.1:1071187-1074276 GCF_000299155.1 Elephantulus edwardii | reverse complement strand
CATGTCATTACCAAATATTTTTTCCCAGTCTGTGGCTTCCCTTTTTACCTTGTTGGAGAATTGCATAGGGATTGATTCTTAGAAGGTCCCATTCATCTTTTTTATCCTCTCCTGGTTGTAGGTTTTTCAGGATGCTTGGAAGACTGTTTATAGTGTGGATTAGGACTTCTAGAGATCTCCCAAGCTTTTCTTTAATGACGTTTATAGTCCTTGATTTTAGGTGGTCCATGATCCACCTTGAGTTGGTTTTTGTGTATGGGGTGAGGCATGGATCTTGCTTAAGTCTTCTTCAGATAGTTTTCCAGTTATGCCAACACCATTTGTTAAAAGGCTGTTGTTTCCCCACTTACCTGATTTCATCTCCTTGTCAAAAATCAGTTGACAGTTTGTAACATATCAGTTACATATAAGGAAAACAGTAATAAAACTTTTGTGGAAGGCTTTTTTAAGATTTTTTAAATTACTGGTTTGGTTACAAAGTTTATATACATTGTATTTCACAGTATTCATCATTCACTTTGTGTTTCATGCAATCATTCTCATATATTATGTTTTATACAAGTAATCACCATTGGATCTTGCCCATCATTCTCTGTCTTTTTCTTCAGATCCTTCCCATTTGCTTTCCCCTCTCCCTCCACCCACCAAATTGTGCAACCTGAATTCTGTACTGTTTTAGTTAATATAATTTTAGGATATGTTATGCTCTCTGGTGAAGCAAATTTCTTCCGCTTAAACGTTTTTGGATCTTTTCATAAATTTTCCCACTTATTTGAAAGCATTATGCTAAGTGAACTAACTCAGTCCCATAAGGACAAACGCTGTATAATTAATTATTGTAGAACATGTATAAGGATCCAAGAGCAGAGGAAGTGTGGAGCACATAGTTTGATGGATGGAGAGAGGGGTTGGTAAATAAAGAGGGGAAAAATGTAGTATGAAAAAGAATATATACAAACTTTGTAAGTGGAAGGCTTTTAGGAGAACTTAGTAAAATATTCAGTGGACCAATGAGTGAAGAATAAATTATATCATTTGTGCTTTGCTTTCAGAAGCTGAAGTATATTTAAATTTTGTTGCAGAATGTAATTTTAAAATCAGAGAAGTTATAAATAGGTTTCAAAACTTATTTTCAAATAATTTTAGACCCTAAAGTGGAACAATTAAAGAAAATAATATTTATTTAGTCACTGTTCTGCTGTTTTGATTTCTCTTATATTTATGTAACACAGATAGATACTAAATGTAAACTTACTTGGGAAATAGTAATTTCTTAATTTTTTGTATAATGTGATTTTGAGCTTTATTGACTATGAAGTGAATACTTTGAACCCTCATTTTCTTCTCAAAGCAATGATTTAGAATTTTAGGAAAGTATATCTTCATATGATAAGCTTCTAACACATAAACATGTTTAAAGAAAAGTATTATTTGAGCTATTTAATACCTTTGAATGAGATTTTATTTAAAATTTTAAAAACCTAATGTGAACTGTAGTGGCTTAGTGGTAAGGAGTTGTGCTGCCAACCCAAAGGCACCTGGTGTGAATCCACCTGCTATTTCATTGGAAAAAGATGGGCAGTCTCCTCCTGTGCAATTCAAAGTCTTGCAAAAAGTCAACTGGAAATGTCGCTATGAGTCAGTTCTGACTCAGTGGTACAGAACAACAACAATATATTATTTCTGTTCAGTACTATTTCTATTCTGTGATAAAAAAGTCCTCAATCTTTTTAGTGTGAGGGAAAATGTAACCAATAGTAGTTGAATAATAAAAATAAGTCTTGGAGTTTTTTAGATAGTTTTTTGTTCACTACCATTAATATTTGAGAATAAAAGTTTTGTAAGTACTGTAAACATTAACCTAAATCATAATAAAATCTAAACTAAGCACCGTGGTGTGAGATTGATTCTAATTCATACTGGCACTCTATTGCATTTCCGTGGCTGAAAAACGTTCCGGGAGGAATCTGCCAATCTTTTCTCCTTGGAGCAGCTGGTCGACTCATATTGCTGACCTTTCAGTTAACAGTGCAACATGTAAAACATGCCACGAGAGCCCTTTAAATCATAATGGTCATTTCTTTTTTTAAAAAAAAATTATTAATAAAATAGTGCATCACTGGAAAATTTTGAGAATTGAGTATTTTTAATGCTTACCTAAAGCTTGAAATCTCTTCTTGTTGTATCACCTCCTGCAGTCAGGTGCCACTCTTTGTGCAGATACATCACAAATGGCGGAGAATGTATGTGGGAGAATGTCAGGGGCCTGGTGTCCGAACTGATTTTGAAATGGTTCATCTTCGAAAAGTACCAAGTCAGTACACTCACTTGTCAGGTCTGCTGGATATCTTCAAATCGAAGATTGTAAGTTGACATTGATACTGTCAGTCTTTTCTGAAGTCCATATAAAAGTAGTTGGATCATTTTATTATTTAGAGATGTTTCTCTGTAATATCAATAATAACTTATAAGGAAGATGTCATTTACTACATACATTTTAGTATATGTTTAAAGAAACAAAGTACTCTATTAAATTTTTAGTGTGTGATGTCAAAGACCAAATTTCATTCGATACCCAAATAAAATACAAATCAAAATAGCAGAATACTAGTGTTTTAAGTCTGTTGATATGTATATACTTTCATATGTCTTTCTGTTCACTCTTTTCTAAATGGTATCAACCTCCGTAGATTATTGGCTTTCAGGTGACTATAATTGATCCAGGCTTTGACTATGTGCTTCTTGACAAACTTAAATGTCATAATTTTTTTTCAGATAGGAAGCGCTAAATAGTGGTGATATTATAAATCTAGTTGTCATAATAAAAAAGTAGAAAATAATGATACATTGTAGAAATTTTGTAGGCATGAGAGAAATTGCATCTGACCTCTGTCTTCACTGGGGAGAAGAATTTCCATCAACAGCAGTAGTGGCTCAATAATTCCCTGTGGGACCCACTGTAGTCCAGGCTTTCAACCTTTCTTAACAATTGTAACACTAATAGACCCTCCCACAGCACTCACTTCATTGCAATGTCCACTCAGAACTTACAATAGTCACAGTTATGGATTTATTAGGAAGTAACAGGT
>NW_006399760.1:1065424-1067670 GCF_000299155.1 Elephantulus edwardii | reverse complement strand
TGGGGAGGAGTGGGTAGGGAGAAAAATGCAGCAATGAATGACTGGAAATACAAAGTCTCTGTAAATGTTCATTAAAATTAATTTTAAAAAAGAAAAGAAAATCAACATATTTTAGAATATTTTCATATAGAAGTACAATTCTTTAAAAAAATGTTCTAGACTGTGAAATGGCTTAATTCTATGGCTGATGGTTTGAGAATTTTTTTTTTCTAATTAATTTTAATGAAAGTATACCGAGACTTAGGATTTCCATTCATTCATTTTCCATTCCATTCATTTTTCTCCCTGCCCTTCCCGCCCCCCCTAATTCATTCTTCTCTTTGAAAAGCAAAAGAAAAATTCTTTCATTGTTATACAATCCCTCCCCCCAAGTCCACTCCACTGTGCAGCCTTCATTCTGAACTCCTGTCATGACAATAATACCTCATCATATATCCCTTTTTAACTGTTCTCTCCCTCATCTTGTTCTCTCCCTTTATCTTGTTGTGGTGCAAGTTGTCCTTCTATTTTTACAGTAATGGTCTTAAGCAGTATTTGTCCTTATGAGACTAAGTTCACTCAGGATAATGCTCTTCAGTGTCACCTAAGTTATCTAGTACTTTTCAAAATCGCTACTTCTAAGTTCTGTGTAGTTTTCCATCATGTAAATGTACCATAATTTCTCAATCCATTTGATTGTAGTTGGATATTTGCATTGTTTCCTTGTTCTTGCAATGGTGAATAACACTGCTATGAACTTTCATGTACAGATCTCCGTTTGTGTCTCATTTCTAATTTCCTTGGAGTATAATCTTAGTACTGGAGTAGCTGAGTCATGCAGAGTTTCTGTGTTCAACTTCTTGAGGAAGCATCAATCTGCCTTCCATAGTGCTTGCACTATTTTACAATTCCACCAACAGTTTACCTCTCCAGCATTTATTGCTTGGTGTGGTTGAGATGGTATCTCATTGTGGTGTATTGGGCTAATTTTGAAGAAGGAAATTATACATTGTTTGTTGGTTAGTTTTCTTTTTCTCTAATTAGAAATCATTGATTACTAATATTTATGTATTTTTAGATCAAATTTATGGTCAAATGCAAATACTATTTTTCTTTCTTAAAATGTTATTTTTAAAACCTATTCATAAATTTTTTTAAATGGTGTGGTCTTGTACATTTTTGCTAGTTTTTCTCGAATTTCTGTTTTAGGAACTGTTACCTTTCCAGGATGAAGAACATCAATAACCATTTGCTTCCGCTGCAGTAGTCAGTTGGTCATGAACTTCCTGGTCCAGATAGTCACTATGTCATTCATCATGGCGACTTTCACTCATGCAGCCGAAGAGGAAAAAGAAAAAAAGCACATTCTAGGCTTTTGACTCTCTCTGGACAAGTATTACATAATCTTTAGTTTTGTTGAAGCAGGCCTCTCATTCTACCTTCAGTCTCTCAACTTTGATCTTGTCCAGCTTGGTCATGTGTTGCAAAACTCTTTTAATTCTGCAAATTAAATGCCCAGGAGCACCCCAGTTCTGCCAGTAAACTACACCTAAAGGCACTCATCTCTAGCTCTGTGGTCTGTCAAACCTACCTCCTGGCAAATGCCCAAAGGAATCAGTTCTCTCAGGAAGCACTCAGCCCACCGTTGTTGTCTCAACCCTGGTCACCTGGTTTCTGCCACCATCCTGTCTCCTCTTGTGCTGTCTTGTGGTCTAATGCCTTTGCTTCAGTGTTACATCTCTCAGTTTCTGGTTTACTCAAGGATCTAGCGTCCAACGGATACACTACACTCCCTCGCTTTTCTTTCTTTCTTTTTTTTTACAAACCCTTGTGTCGAGGGCTGACTTTCATGCTTTTCTTTCTTGATGGTGGTATAATCCCTGTTTTCTACCTTTGCATTCATTCCGTTTAAGCCTAATGAATGGTAAAACTGATTCATCTCCACATCTCTTTTGTATGGTTCTACCTAAAAGGTACTATTTCCTTATTTATGTTATAAGCAAGGTATCTAGTCCACCTAGGTGATCATCAGACACCTCACATTTGCATAACGCCTTCCCAGCCCTGTATGTGGTAAGTGTTATAAAAACCAGGTCTTGAAAAGCTGCAAATAATTGACTGTACTACACATACTTACCAAGCCAGGCAACTAAAGTAAAACCTTCCCTTGATCCTCTAGACCCTTTCTTCAGAATAACTACTGTAAATCATTTCTAATGATTAATTATCATTTAAAAAGAAAAGCGAGGGGAGGGCATTGTATACCA
>NW_006399760.1:1052476-1065324 GCF_000299155.1 Elephantulus edwardii | reverse complement strand
GTTGCTTGCTGTTCTGTTATATTTTGCTATTCTTACTGGGGTGAGATGATATCTCATAGTTGTTTTCTATTCATTAATTTTTAAACAATATTTTATTGTGTTTTCAGTGAAAATTTATAAAGCAGTTTAGATTCCCATGTAACAATTTTTAGACAGATTGTTGAGTGACACTGGTCACATTTTCAGTCTGTCAGCATTCTCATTACTTCCATTTGATTGTTTCTTTTTTAGTACCCTAGTATCTCTTCTCTGTCCTTTGCCTTCTCATCTTAGCTGTAGAGAAAATGTTGACTAGAAAATTGGCTTATACATCCTGGCCCTCTTGCAAGACCCTGAGTGGCTTAATAATTAAAGTACTTGTCAGCTAACTGAAATGTTAAAAGAAAGACACTACAGTCTGCTTCTGTAAATAATTTGCGGCCTCAGAGTGTCACTGTGAGTCAGAATAACAATGAGGTTTTTTTGCTTAGTCTGCTTGGTTTGTCTATTGTACAGCAACAAGAATTGAAAACCTTTTTGCGGGGCGACTGTCACCTCATATTGTAACTTCAAATTGAGTTTCAATTAAAGTTTAGTTCTGTGTTTCAGAGTTCAAAATGAGGGCAAAATTTTATGGCTGCTCCTTCTGAGCTTAGTATCTTACTCCTTTGCTACTGGAATTGTGGTCTGCTGAGCAGCAGCATCAATAGCAAACTGAAACTTGTTAGATACTAAGAATACTTTCAAGACTCTGCTTTTCATTCTATATGTTCAATGCAATCCCAATACAGATACCAAATTCATTTTTCAAGGAGATCAAAAGGGAAATTGTCAAGTTCATTTGGAGAGGAAAGAGACCCCAAATAAGCAAATCATTTTTGAGAAACAGAAATAATGTGGAAGGCATAGCACTCCCTAACCTCAAAACCTACTACACAGCAATAGTAACCAAAACAGCTTGGTACCAGAACAATGACAGGCAGATAGACCAATGTAACAGAATTGAGAACTCAGAAACAGAATCTGTGGTCAGTTGATAATCCACAAGGAAATAAAACCTCAAATGGGGAAATGACAGCCTTTTCAACAAATGATGCTGGCAAAACTAGACTGTTACCTGCAGAAAACTGAAACAGGATCCACATCTCACACCAGACACAGAAAACAACTCAAGGTGGATCAGAGACCTGGCAGTAAAGCCCAAAACCATAAAGTTCATCAGAGACAAATTGGGATCAAGCTTAGAAGGACTAGTCTACGGTATAAAGAAACTGCCAAATACAACCAGGAATTGTACAATCTAAAGAGGTCAAATTGATAAATGGGAACTTCTAAAGATTAAATCCCTGTGAACTTCAAAAAATTTTTCCAACAGGGTGAAAAGAAAACCTACTGATTGGGAAAAACATTTGGCAATATTATCTCAGACAAGAGTCTCATAACTAAAGTTACAGAATACTCCTGGGCCTCCGCAAGAAAAAAGAATGAAAACCCAATTACAAAATGGGCAAAAGACATGGAAAGAATTTTCACAGAGGAAGACATTCAATGACCAACAGACACCTGAAGAAGTGCTCAAAGTCACGGGCAATGAGAGAGATGCAAATCAAAACCTCAATGAGATACCATCTCACTCCAGTAGCAGTGGCAAAGTTTAACAGGACAGAGTAATAAATGTTGGAGAGAATGTGGTGAGATAGGAACTCTTCTGCATTGTTGGTGGGATTGTAAATTGGTACAACCACTCTGGAAAGCAGTTTGGTGATTCCTCAAAAAGATGAACATGGAAATTCCATAGGATCCAGCTGTTCCATTGGTTGGAATA
Organism: Elephantulus edwardii; assembly: GCF_000299155.1. Lineage (NCBI taxonomy): Eukaryota > Metazoa > Chordata > Mammalia > Macroscelidea > Macroscelididae > Elephantulus > Elephantulus edwardii. The sequence continues at coordinate 1,063,520 of NW_006399760.1, read as the reverse complement.
TACCCAGAGAGAATGAGAATTGAGGCTCAAATGGAAACTTGTATACTAATGTTCATAGCAGTATTAGTCACCATTGCAGGAACATGGAAACAGCCCAGATGTCCAACCACAAATGAATGGATTGAGTAGTTGTGGTATATTCATACAGTGGAATACTACACAGCACACAGGAGCAACAATTTTGAAATTACTACCTGGCTTGAGAGGGACTAGAGAACTTTATGCTGAGTGATCTAACTCAGTCTCACAAGGACAAATACTGTATAATACCATTATTGTAGAATAAGTATGAGGATCCAGGGGGCGAGGAGGGTTAGAAGCAGAGGAGTAAGGATGGGCAAGGGGGAGTGGTTGCTTATCATAGAGTTGCACAATTCAATAGGGGAGTAAAGAAAGTGGGAAAAATCTTTTGTGAAAAACAATATATTCAAACTGTGTAAATAAATTTTATAAAAAACAGTGCAACAATGAATGAATGAGAACCCAAAATCTCTGTAAATGTTCATTAAAACCAAAAAAATTAATAATAATTTAAAAAATCAAAAAAATCTTATAAAAATTTTTAAAAAGAAAAAAATTTTCTTTAACTGAAGTTGCATGTAATATTTGGAACAAAAGACCATTGTATTTAACAGAGTTATTTAATATCTCTTTGCTCAAGTGGCCTAATCAGTAAAGAGTTGCATTGCTGTTAGATAGATTGATTCTACCAGGTGCCTTTTAGAGGAGAGATGGGTAATCTTCAGCCATGAATCTGTTCTGACTTGAAGGGTATGAGAGAGAGTATTGCCTTTAATGTTAGCAAGTTTAATTTCAAGGTAGAAGTTAATTTGTTCATCAGTACTGTTTTTTATTAACTACACAGCCTTTTCATCTAATGATAGTATTTGTGGATGTAGTATACAAACCTTTTGGGAACCTCTTGTATGGATACATGTGCACATAAATTTACAGGCAATCCTTGCTTTAGGAGTAAGATAGATTCCTAACTCTGAAAGTCAAATTTGTGATCAAGTTGGAAAAGGTACTTAGAATTCTTAAGTTAGTTCAAGAAAAGGCACTTGCCTTTTAAAAGTTTGAAAGTTTTGGAACTCTCATACACTGTTGCTGAGATTGTAAAATGGTACAACCCCTCTAGAAGACAGTTTGACATTTCTTCAATAAGCTGGCAAGAGATTCCATGTGAGCCAGGTATTCCACTGCTAGGAATATATTATATTCCAAGGAAAACAAGAGTGAGACACAAATGGAGATTTGTACACCGATTTTCATAGCAGCATTATTCATAATTTCAAAAACATAGAAACAGCCCAAATGTCTGTCAGCAAAGAACTGGATTGAGAAATGGTGATACAGTCACATGATGGAATGCTATGCAGCACTCAGGAGCAATGTATTTGAAAAATACTTTCTAACATGGGAGAGGCTAGAGAGCATTATGCTGAATGAAATAACTCAGACATACAAGGACAAATACTACATAAGACCATTATGATAAAAACAGAAGGATAACCATTATGATGTCTATGAATATCCAGAGAAGGAAGAGGAGGGGGCTGAGGGTGAAGAAGGGGGAAAATCACAGGGTTGTAGAATTTGGTGGGTAGATGGAGGGGATAAAGGAATTAAGAAAGATCCAGTGGGGATCTAAAAAGATAGGGTAATAGTGGGCATAGATCAGTGGTGATTAATGTTATAAGACACAGTGTATGGGAATAATTATAAGAAATACAGTGTAAATGGGAGAGAAAGCACACACAATTCATTTAAAGAAAAAGCTGCCTGTGCAGTAAATGAAGGTGATTGTGATGAATTAATTGTGAGTAGGAGCTAGTTTAGTCATTCCAAAGTGAAGACAAATTTACATAGCATTAGTGCAGGAGGGAAGACCTTGAATGAGATGGATTTCAACAGTGGCTAGGGTAATGGGGGAGATGTGTTATGAACAGTGAGTTTGGCTCAGGATAGGGCAGGGTTCAGAGCTATTGTTCATAGGGTCACTATGAGTTGCAGTCAACTCAACAGCACATAACACCAGTGGTTATTCATGAGTTAGTTGTACCTATCTCTGAAGTTTGTAACCCAGTGATTTATTGTACAGTGAGAGATTCCTTCAAAAAGTTTACTTCTTCATTTTTTTAAACAACTTTTCTATTTTCAAAAGCAGACTCAACCGTTCCAGCACTGCTCCTTTAAAAGATCTCCTGGAATTTACCTCTCTCTTGAGCTATGAGAATTTCAACTCCAAAAAATATTTCCTAACTTCTTCATTTTTAACTCTGTAACCATGTTTCTCCTTTTTAATGGTTAGCCTATCATGCTTTATATGCTATTATCTAACACCATAATATGAAAATCCGGGTTTCATATTTTGTTTTCTAGGTTTGACCATGGTAATTAATTTTATATGGAACACAGGCCTGACCAGAAATTATTGAGTTGATTCCCTCCGTTGAATTTCCGTGGTAGCAGATCTTTATGGGAGATGACTAGCCATGTTTTTCCTGAAGAATGATTTGTGATTTGAACTGCCAACTTTTTGTCAAATGCTCAACAGATTGAGTACAAGGTTCCAGTACTTAATGTGGCATTATTTATATGTTTATTTTTTAGGGATGCCCTTTAATGCCTCTGCCTCCAGTTAATGTTGCTATTCGATTCACCTATGTACTTCAGGATTGGCAGCAGTATTTTTGGCCTCAGCAACCTCCAGGTAAAGTAATTTAGAGCAGGAGAGGATTAAACCAAGCAACTCCTTGGAGGCAAGGATTCTGGGGCTTCGTCTGACATACTTTGGGCATGTTGCAAGGAGGGACAGGTCCTTGGAGAGGGACATCATGCTTGGGAGGGTGGAGGGACGGCGCAAGAGGGGAAGACCCTCTATGAGGTGGATTGATTCAGTGACTGGGGTAATCGGGATGGGTGTGTCAGAGGCAGTGTGATTGGCACGGGATAAAGCAGGGTTTAGGGCTCTTGTACATAAGGTCGCTATGAGTCGCAAATGACTCGACGGCACGTACCAGCAATAACAACAACAGTATAACTGTAAAATTAAATACATTTACATACTAAAATCACTTAACAGTGCAACCAAATGTTTTAAATTAGAAGTATTTGTAAAAATACTATTGATGATATCATTGTCTTAACCATTTTCTTTTTTTTCTTCAATAAAAAAGCTCTGTAGTTCTAGAAACAATAATGTTCTGTATTTGACAGTGTGTCCCTGAACACTGTTATTTTGTGTAAAACATCCCCTGCTGTGAAACATAATGTAAGGTAAATGATAAAATTATTTGATCATTGTGGTGTTGTTATGTGCCATCCATTCACCTGTAACTCATAGCAACCCTATGAATCCTTTTCTACCCTGAACATTTTCACTGTCTCTAACACACCTACCTCCGTTACCCCAATTACTGTGTCAGTCCATCTCATTGTCAATCCATCTCATCCAAGATCTTCCTCTCCTGCGCTGTTCCTTCTGACTTCCACATATGATGTCTTTGTCCAAGGAGTGGTCCCTCCTGGCTACATACTCAAAGTATTTAAGACAGAGCTTGATTTCTTAACTTTGCTTGGTTTCTTGGCAGTCTGTTGCAACTTTCAGAGTCTCTACTGACATCGAGGGAACTCTGGTGGCCTAGTGGCAAGAAGCTGCACACAATTCCAGAGTCTCTATTAACATCCATCTCAATCTTTTATTCCTGTCTTTGCAGTGACCTCTTGCTTTCTTCATAAATGATATTCTTAATATCCCCCCAGAGCTGATCTGGTCTTTGTTCAGTAGTGTTCAAGGCCTCAAACCTTTCCTGAGGTGATTTCTTAAAGTGGTATAGATCAGAGAGATCACCTTCATAAGTGAAAAGAAACATACGAAGAGCTTTATAGAAAGTAGAATTTGAAGAATGATAAATAAAGATGCAGAAAAAGGGGCAGGGAAGCATGTGCACATATAATACACACCTATAATGGGTATACCTGTAGAATATTATACTTTAACCTATATTTTATAAAAATATAATAAAAATCAATTTGCCTGATTAATCACTGGCATGTTGATTCATTTAATACTGATAATTATTATTCTATAATAAACCAGATTGCTCTAGACACACAAACATTACCTTTCCTAAGCTATAGAGGATCTTAATCTGATGGACATATAACTTAGTTAAATGAAGCTTTCATTAATAGATGTGTCTCCCACATCCAATTATATTCAAGCCCATCTATACTAAATTAATACAAACTTATAAATAATTTTAAGGGTTTACTAGCATGAAAACTATACTTAGTCAGATTTCTCCAAGGAGATATGAACTAAAATATGATCTTGTGTTATTTCTTCTTATTCTAAGTAATTGTTATTTATAGAATTGAAAATAATAAATTAATGGGCTTGGGATAATGCTAAAACCAATGTAGTATGTCCTTAGCTGTTCATGGTAAACTACTACTGTTTGATTTTATGTACCACTAAATAATTTTAAATTCTAATATACAATAAAAAATTTTATCTAAACTGCAAAAAAGGGGGAAATTAAAGCTACACTGAAGTAATATTAGAAGGAAGACTCAAATGTTGATAATTTTAGTTCTCAAAAGCTGTTTCTGTTGGACAGTTTATAGAGACTGCTGCAAATTAAAAATTTCCATTTTCACTCTTTTATTTCCTGAGGCGGCTTTGTTACTGATGAGTTTTAAATATTTCCCACATAAAAAAAAATTTCCCACATAATATATTAATCAAAGAAATCCAAGAACCAAAATCTTAGCATTCTAATTCTGGTAAAAAATATTATCTTTGTTAATGTTCTATTGCCAATTTTAATAGGGATAAAAATATTCCTTCAAACCCTAAATCATTGAGGCCCATATAAATTCTTAATATTTCCTGTTATGAGGAGAAAAAATGAAACATATATATGGACCAGACACTATGTTGTCATTTTTATGTACTATTTTGTTTCTCATTTATTTGACTAGGTACTATCTGTTTTTTATAGAGGACACATGTAAATGACTCAAATAACATGGTTCCAAGTGGTAGAGTTGGAAAATTCCAATCAGTCTATAAAGCCCATATTCTTCTTGCTCCTTAATATTGCTTCTAATCTTTTAATTCAGTTAAAATCTTTCTTCAGTTGTAGTATAGAAATAACTCTTAATTTATAAATGTGCTTATTTTAATTTATAAATGTGCTTATTATAAACACAGAAGTTCTTTAAAAATGAACATCTAGTAATGAAACTAGTTGTAAACGTTCTTGCAAAATGGGATAAATTTGCTTGAAAATTTACTGAATCAAGTAATTGAGCCATATTAAGTGACTAGCTTTAATAATTTAGCTAGAGTGTATATTATCAAAAAGTAGAGTAGCTCAAAAATATTTATCATTGAGGACCTCAGTGATTCAGAATCCCCATGTGATATGAGTAATCAACAACAACCATCTGTATTATTTCAAAGATAAATAAATCCTTTTAATGTTTCATTTGTATTAGTAGATTCTATACTGACCTTTAAATATTTCCATGTACTCTCAACTAAAATGTAATTTTATTAATGTTGAGAAATAGTAATGTCTTTTGAGTAATTCTGAAGGAAGTATTTCAGAACATTATAGTGTGAGATGCCTTGTTTGTATGAACCACTGGGCAAATACAGCAGAATTGTGTCCTTATTTGCTAAACTATATATATTTTTACACGCTTTTTAAGTTATAGTCTCTCAAAGGACTTAGTTTAAATAGATTCTTTCCAGTTTTTTTCCCAATAGTAAACATTTCTTTTGTTTAGATATAGATGCACTTGTAGGAGGAGAAGTTGGAGGCTTGGAATTTGGGAAGTTACCTTTTGGTGCCTGTGAAGATCCTATTAGGTAAGAATTTAAATCTGTTACTTAAATTGTGGGGCTGTTTTACTTTATAAATTTTTATTGATAGTGTCCTTACTGTAGTTGCTTAGTGTTAAGGAGTTAGCGCTATCAGCCCAAAGGAAGGTGATTCGAATCTACCAGCTTGCTCTGAGGAAGGGAGGTCTGTCTCTTCCTGTGTGATTTATAAACTCTTTAAACCCATAGAGGGTCAACTGTGAGTCAGTTCTGACTCAGTGGCACTTAGCAACAACATACATTATAAATTGTAGCCTGCTGGGGTGTATGTATTATTTGAAACAGATCTACAGCTAATAATCTGTTTATTAGGTTTTCTGTGTAAATAATAGAGATTTTAGAATACAATAAAAATGATACTGCTATGTATTGATTGTTTCTTACGGAAGTGATTATTGATTATTATTGTGAATTTGTCAGCTTTCAGATAACATTTATTTTTTATTTTAGTGAACTTCATTTAGCAACGACATGGCCTCACCTAACCGAAGGCATAATTGTGGATAATGATGTTTACACGTAAGTATGTTAAAAAAATTAAACATTAAGTTCTTAAACTCAATAAACTGCATATGAATTATCCTTTCTTACATTTGTTTTCTACAAAGTTATTTGTTCTAATTTTGAATGTTACTTTTTAGATCAGTTAATATATATTAGAGCTATTTTAGCCTATTGACTTTGGGAGTGAATCCTTAGTTCAGAGGTAATAAACAGTCTGAATTTTCATTGGTGTTAGGACAGCCTGTAAGAAGTTTGTGACTTAGTACTTAAATTTGTTGAGGTCATTGGTAGCATTTCATGAGTAAACATTGTTTTTGTTTAGATACGGATGCACTTGTAGGAGATAGCCATTTTATGGCCATCAGAATGTGCTAGAATATTTGGTCATTCAGTAAGTAATAAGTTGTAAGTAATAAAGCATCCATATTCAGAAATTAAAGCCATGTTTAAAAAAGGCTGTGACACTAGATACATGAATACCGACATCAGATGGTTCTTGGCTGAATGCAAAGAGTACTAGAGAAAAGTCTTTCTGTGGTTCATTGACTGTGCAAAGGCATTTGACTGTGCATCACAACAAATTGTGACTAACCTTGAGGAGGACATGAACATTTGTGTTCATGCTAAACCTATACTCGGATCAGGAAATAGTCCTTAGAACAAAGCAAAAAACACTGCATGGGTCAAAATCAGGAAAGGGTACATCCTGCCTCCATACCTTTTCAATCTATATGCAGAACAAATCGTTCAGGAGGCTAGACTTTATGAGGAGGAATATGGCATCAGAATTGGAGGAGGACATAAACCACCTACGTTATGCAGATGACACAACCTTGCTTGCCAAAACTGATGAGGACCTAAAGCATTTGCTGCAAACTCCAGTATGGATTGAAGCTCAACATCAAGAAGACAGATTCTCACCACTGGGCCACTTTGTAGCACCATGACAGATGGAGAAGAGATTGAAGTTGTTAACAATTTTGGCTTGCTCGGCTCCACAGTCATCACTTTTGGCACTAGAAGCCAGGAAATAAAAATATGGATTGCGCTGAAGAAATCTGCTGTCAAAGACCTCTTCAGAGTGCTAAAGAGCAACAGTTTTGTTCTGGAGACTAAGATGTGCCTGATCCAGGTCTTTGCAGTTATTTGCTATGCATCAAAGAGCTGGGCAATAACTAAGGATGACAGAAGAAGAATTGATGTCTTTAAGTTGTGGTGCTGAAGAAGAGCGTTAAACATACTATGGACCACCAGCAAAGCAAACAGGTCTGTCTTAGAGAGGTTGAAGCAAATTTTTCCTTGGAGGCAAGAGTTTTGAAGCTCCATTTTACATACTTTGGGCATATTGTCAGGAGGTACCAGTCCTTGGAGGAGGACATCATTCTTGGAAGAGTGGAGGGAAAGGGAAAAGAAGAAGAAGACTGTGAAATGGATTGATACAGTAACTGGAGTAATGGGGGTAGGTGTGTCAGAGACAGTAAGACTGGCTCAGGATAGAGTAGGTTTCAGAACTATTGTGTATAGAGTTGCTATGAGTTGCAGGTGACACAATGGCACATAGCAACAACCTATTCTATTCCTGTACAGTTAAAACAGCTTGAAAATTGTAGCAAGCTCTTTTCAGGAAAGACATGGAGAAAGAGGAAAGCAATTTATATAATTACTTCTGATATTTTATATAGAACAATGAGAAATAGGGCACATTTTATTTTCCTAGAAAAAAATTATAATATTTGTCAATTATGAAATTAACAAGAGTATGCAATTAGATAACTTGAATAGGTATATTCTCACTACCTATAATCTCATCACTTTAAAAATAGCCAGTAAATATATTGCGATATATCTTTAGTTACTATTTTGTATCTTTTATGCTAATCAATTTAGATTTTTGTGTCATTTTTTTAAAGTGGCTACATAGAATTCTGTTACGTTTATTCATTATACACTATTAAAGGGAAAAGTAGAACATTATTTCATGTGAAATTTTTATCATCTTTGTTTTGATTGGTGGTCATAATAAAAACAAATTCTGTAGGATAATTAAACATTTCCAGTTTCTCAGTTATATTTTTAATTTTTTTAAAATATAATTCTGTTATGTACTATGTATTTGATGTCCCAAGTGACATTGTCAAAGCTCCCCATAGTATTTCCTAGACAATCTGCGTTATGCAGATAGCACAATCCTGCTTGCTGAAACTGAGGAGGACCTGAAGGGCTTGCTGCAGAAGGTCAAGGACTGCAGCCTTCAATATGGATTGAAGCTCGACATCAAGAAAACAAAGATTCTTACCACTGGACCGAATTGTGATGGATGGTGAAGAGATCGAGACTGTTCACAGCTTCAGTTTGCTTGGCTCTACAATCAACAGTATTGGTACCAGCATTCAGGATATTAAAAGATTAATTGCATTGGGAAAGTCTGCTGTTAGAGACCTCACCAAAGTACTGAAGAGCAGTGACATTAGTCTGGAGACTAAGGTGCACCTGATACAGGCCATGGTCTTTGCAAGTACTTGATATGCATCAGAGAGCTGAAAAAGGACTAGGGATGATAGAAGGAGAATTGATGCCTTTGAGCTGTGGTGCTGGAGAAGAGTATTGAATGGATTGCTAGGAGAACAAACAAGTTACCCTGGAGAGGGTGAAGCCAGGCTGCTCTTTGGAGGCAAGGTTTGTTAAGTTCCATCTGACATACTTTGGACCTATTGTGAAGTGGAATCAGTCTTTGGAGAGGGACATCATGCTTGAGAGGGTGGAGGGACAGCGCAGGAGAGGAAGACCCTCAATGAGATGGCGTTATGGGGATAGGTTTGTCACAGACAATAAGATTGGCAAGGGATAGAGTAGGGTTTAGGGCTATTGTACATAGGGTCACTATGAGTCGCAGATGACTCGACGGCACATAACAACAACAACAACAACAAATTGATGGGAGTAGGTTGCAAAGTTTTTTCTCCTTTAGAGTCACTACCAAGTTCAAACTACCTACCTTTCAATTTGCAGCTGAGTGTTTAGCCATATTGCCACCAGGCCTCCTCAGTCTTCTCATTAATTATCAGTGTACATTGCCTTTTCTGCTGTATATTTTTGATAATTGATTTTGCTCTTGGTTTTTGCTTTTTTACATTTTTAAGATAAGAAATTTTATTAGTTTTAAAAAAATATTTCAAAATTATCTTTGTATCTGGAAACTATCAAACTTAAGAAAGACAAAATGGCTTTTTACTTCTTTTAATAGTTTCAGGAGAACCCTACTGACTGAGTAGGGTCCATGTTGAGCTACTTAGTGATTTGAGGATCAACAGTTCAAATCCTCCAACTATTCCTTGAGAGAAATATGAAACCATTTGCTCCTGTTAAAATGTACACCCTTGGAAACCCCACATAGAGTACATCAGAATCCACTTGACGGCAGTGGGGTATGTTGGATAATGTGGTAAACCTGTGAAACTTACAGATTGTCGTAATGAGAATCTTAGGTTTCTCATTTTCATTTTAGTGACTTGGATCCTCTTCATGCTCCCCATTGGTCTGTTAGAGTTCGAAAAGCTGACAATCCTCAGTGTTTGCTGGGTAAGGTATATTACATTCCTTTCTTGAAACAGCAACAATCTGCCATCTTCCAAATAAAAAAGACTGAATTTTTATGCGCTATTCTATTTCCAAAAATGTTTTTTACATTTGTGCCTTCCTTTGTGAGCATTCTGTTTCATTTTGAAGTCATTATTAACTACAGCAAATTCTTCTAGCAAAGCACTAAATGGATTTTAAAAGCACTAAAATCTAAACTTTCAGAACTTGGGGTTTTAATCACTCTGCACCTTATAATTCTGTAGTGTTTTCTTATTATCTATATTTTCTTTATCTGATGCTTTTCTGTTGTTCCCTTTCTTCTTGTGTGACCTGGTCCATATCGTCTTATTTTAATTAGTGGGAGCCTCTTTGCCTCTTGTTGTCGCTCTGCATCTGCAGTACATGATAGGAAGAGCATTGATTTTGAAAGTCTGGTTTAGACCCCCTACAGACCTATTTACTGACATGAGGAAAGGAGTATATATAATCTTGTCCATCTCAGAAAATTATTTAGACTGATGTTAAGTAGCATAAATGGAAAGAGGGTAAAAACATCGTTTACTATTTAATTTGATTTTTAAAAATAATTTTTGTAAATTTTATTTATTTTACTATTGATCAGTGATACATAAAAACTCACAATTTCTACATGTACAATTTAGTGACAGTGGTTACATTTTTTAAAATTGTACAAACATTGTCACCTTCCTTTTCTGCAATATTCTTCCCCTTTAACAAAAACTCTCTGCCTCCTGAGGTTTCTTTGTAAATTTTCAAGTTAATATTTTCAGTTTGATCCCATCAAGAGCATAATATTCATGGCAGAGATTTAATTTTAAGATGACGTTGTTGTTGTTGTTATGTGCCGTAGAGTTGCTTGCAACTCATAGCGACCCTATGTACAACAGCCCTAAACCCTGCTCTATCCTGTGCCAATCTCATTGCCTCCAACACACCCATCCTGATTACCCCAGTCACTGAATCAGTCCACCTCATAGAGGGTCTTCCCCTCCTGCGCTGTCCCTCCACTCTGCCCAGCATGATGTCCCTCTCCAAAGACCTGTC
>NW_006399760.1:1038291-1051841 GCF_000299155.1 Elephantulus edwardii | reverse complement strand
CTCTCGGATAATCTGCTCTGCATACAGGTTGAAAAGGTATGGAGACAGGACACATCCCTGGCGCACACCCTTCCCAATTTTGAGCCATGCAGTGACGTTAGGGGATATTTTTTTATTTAAGATTTAAAGACTATCTCAGGGTTGTAGTTTTGAGCAGTCCATTTCCTACCAAGTTCCAGAATGTGAAAGTCCATGAAAATGTTAGTTCTATTCTACACATGTCTTCTTTTGATTTGAATTCTTCTATGAAACCTTTGAACAAAATGTTTAGTAATGGTGGTTGAGCACCATCAGTTCTTCTGGTCTCCTGGCAAAGAACACCACTGTTAGTAGAGGCAGTTAGCCACACGTTCTCTATTCTCCTGTTCTTGACATTCTTCTGCTTCAGGTATAGAAACAAATGAATAGAAATTAATTGTGCCTTTATTGGCCGCTTGTAAGCTTTTAATACCCTATGTATACTGCACTATACAACACACAAATGGGTCAGACTAAAGCAGTTAACACATTATTGGCCAATTAATTGGGATGTTCCATGAAACTATAACCTTAAGCCAAGAGAGAAACTAGATCCTCTATGGTGTTTAGTTGTATAAAAGTCAGAATTTATTATATCCCATTTTTAGCCCCACTTTAATGGATATATTTCTGTCATGAAATCTTTTTCATCCCAGTGTGCCTTTCTATTTGTTTTTATTTGTTTTTCTCTCTATTCTTTTTACACTCACAAACATTTTCTCATTTTCTGTTGTTCAACCATGTAGCCTTCTCTTCATAACACTTTTTATCATCCTTCAAATGATAATATTACTAAATAATTATTTATTATTAACAATGCACTTCTCTAAAGCATTCTTTTTTGGGATCTGTTTGCCATTCATTATATGCTATTCATCAGGGGCTAATTAGCAGTTGCCAGTTGTGCTAAGTGTATTATAATGTTGTTGTTTTTGTTGTTGTTGTTGTTTGGTGCCGTCGAGTCGTAGACGACTCATAGCGACCCTATGAATGAACAGCCTGAGCACTGTTTATACATAGAGTTTTTGGAGGCAAGCCACTTCGGAAGTGGATGCCGCTCCTGCTTCCAGGCTTGTTTTAGTCGGGAAGCTCCAGCCAACACTGTCCACCATAGGTACCTATTACCATGATTGGCACATCACTGTCACAGTGTTCAGCATCACAGCAACATGAGTTCCCTCTCTATAGCAACACACACAGACCAGTGCTATACCACCTAGAATGTTTGACAGGAAAACAAACACAAAGATTTTGAAGGTACCTTTTATACCCTTTATGAATTTGTCTAAGATTTAAGTGAATGACGATAAGGTTGGCTCAGGATAAGAGCCGGGTTCAGAGCTGTTGTACATACGGTTGCTATGAGTCACACGCAACTCGACGGCATATAACAACAGACAACAGTATAGGATCAGTGTTAAAACCTTTGAAGTTGGACAGACCTTAATTTAAAATCCTAAATCTACTTCTTTGACCATTTACTTAATCTCTTCAAACCTCAATGCTTCTATCAGTAAAAAAGATAGAATAATTGCATATACTTAGAGAATTAGGATGAGGATCAAGGGATATTTTATATATAAATAAATAAGAGTAGAAAAAGCAGAGTACATCTCTCTTACATTTTCATCTCTTTAGCCATATGTTTGCGGGGGGTGGGGTGGGGTGGCTGGTGGTGGAGAGAAAGATATGTTCCTGTCTTTTTTTTTTTTAAAAAATATTTTTTTTTATTGGGAAAAACATATTGGGGGTACAAGGAGGTGAGGGTTGGGGGCAGAAGGGTGAAGATGGGCCAGGATGCAGTTGCAGAGCTGCACAGTTTGGTCGGTGGGGGGAGCAGGTGAAGGAAATGATGAGGGTCCAGTGGGGACCAGATGCTACAGAGGAATGACAAGCATTTTCCAATAGTAATTAAACCAACTGTCTTATTGATTTGGGAATTGGATGCCGACTCTCTGGCTTCTTCATGCTGAACGGGCGTAGATCTAAAGGGGGGAAGGGAGGACGCTTTATCACCTTACTGGTGGTCTTGGGTTAAAGCTGCTTGCCTTCTTGCTCTGTTAGAAGATATTTTCCTGTCATTTGCTCCCCTCTGGACTGCAAAGTGTTTTCCCAGGTGGGTCCAGTGCGGATGGCTGGTTGAACCCAGAGGCTGCATCCTCTTTTGCTTCCTTAGCTGTCAGTTGTATTTCCTTTTTGTCACTGGCACTGGGTTCAGGGTCAATTACGGAGTAAAACTCAGAGTTAAGGTTACCTATAGGAAAGGGAGCAAACCTAGAGAGAACAAACTTGTGAGTTACAAATAGAAGGGCTTTGAGGGTGTTGCTTTCAGGTTTTCTTTGGGGGGGGGGGTGGCAGAAGGTGCCCTAGGTAACATTCTCTGGATACCCTAGGCATTCTTTTTTTTTTTTCTTTCTTCTTCCCCACCCTGGGTCAGATGGCACAATCTGGGGACTGAGGAGCTCACCCTGAGGGCCACGACGGCTCGCCCCGGGCAGAGGGCCAAGGGAAGCCCGCCCCGGGCAGAGGGCCGCGACGGCTCGCCCCAAGCCGGGGGCCGAGGGAAGCCCGCCCCGGGCAGGGGCCAAGGGCAGCCCGCCCCGGGCAGAGAGCCGCAACGGCTCGCCATGACGGCTGAAGTAGTCTTTTTTTAAAAAAGAAGAAGAAAAAGTGTGTGTGTGTGTGTGTGTGTACGTACCGTCAAATTGGATCTGACTGGTACAGGAGACTGCCCCTCCTTCTCCAGCAGAGCGTGAAGTAGAGTCTGGGGTTTTTTTTTTCCCCCCATGTGCCTGTTGGGGCCTGGGTTTCAGCTGTCCACACCACAGCAGTGGGCAACGAGCTTAAAGCCCCTGATGGCTCTGGGCGCTGACTCTCACCAGTGGTTCCTGTCTTTTTTAATAACACTGACCAAAGTACCTCTTTCACAGTTAACACTCAGTAAATACATATAAACTCTAAAAGAGTTTAATGAAGAACTCTAACTGTGTAGCAGTTTAATTCCTTATTGTTCTTCATCCACTGACTTCTATAATTGCCGTTGTTACTGTTGTTGTTAGATTCTAAATCCTAGCTCCCCACTATGTACAGCAGAATGACATACTACACTGTGTCATCCTCACAACTGTTACTATGAATTAAACATTCTCATTTAAAATTACTGTTTTATAATCTCACTTTCCCTTTTTCACTAGATTAAATGGCTAGATTATAAGATTTTGCTGGTTTTCAGAAAATGTTCTTGATACATTTCAACCTGGTTGGTAAATATAAAAATTTATGTATGGTTGGTAATATGTGTCTCATAGTCATATGAATGATTCTTATTAAACTGTAATTTTTATAGAAACATAATTCATTGCTGCTCTTCAGAAGATACTGAATCCTTTTCCTCTTCCTTATAATAATAGCACAGAATTTATATAGTGCTTTCTCTTTATGTTTTAATAAGTGAAGAATACAAATATGGTAATTAGGAAAAGAATACTACTCTGTATGTATTTATATAAAAACTAAAGTTCATTGGCATTGAGCGGTTTACAATTCTTAGTGACCCTCCATTGAGTTTCTGAGGCTATAAATTGTGTAGGAGACCACTCATCTTTCTTCCCTGGAGCTCCTGGTGAATTTGAACCACTAGAGATACAGGCTTTTGATTACAATGCAACACCATGCGGACTATGCCACCAGACCTCCCTTAAATATATGCATGTAATGATATTCTTGTTATTTATTCATAGACTCTCATGACAAGAAATACTATACTACTTGTCTGGTTGAAGTGATAGGCAATTTAATATTGCCCAAAAACTCAAAATTCACTGATGAAGTCAGAAGTGACTCTTCGCTGACCCTCATTAGTTTTCCAAGGGTATAAATCACACCAGCGATTACCCCATACGTCAGAGCTAATGGTAAATTAAAACCACCAGAGAGGCACAACCTTTGGGTTAGTGGTCCAGCTCCATACAGACTCTCAACTCTTGTTGCCATGGAGTTAGAACCAGCTCATTGCACAATTATTACTAGGTGCAATCCTTTTTCCCCCTTTTATTCTAGATAGAATTTTTTTTTTAACTAGATCTTTTGGGTTTGTGTTTTTATTTTTTATTTCACTGAAAGTTTAAAATCATATTGGCTTTTCATTCATTCATATACAATTAGTTTTGTAATAGTAATTGCAATTTATTAGTGTGATTACATCTTCTAATCCCTTAACATATATTACTTTTACCCTCACTCAAATTACTGCTAACTAATTTTCACTAACCTCTCCTTCCCTTCCCATCCCTGGAAACCATTCTCAAAAGAATTCTCAGGGATGTTTTATTTTATTTTGTTTGTTTGGGATATGGAGAAAAGAAAAAAGAACAAGGCTACCTTTAAAATAGGATTTCTTCTGGCTTTTCAGGTGGGAAAATGGAATGATTTCTTTTTTCTACCAAATCTTATTTAATAACTTGTGAAGTGATTTTGTAGTTTGTAAAGTTGTTTTTCTTTCCTAAGTATGAAAAATAAATAATGTGTTTTCTATGTAGGTGATTTTGTCAGTGAATTTTTTAAAATTTGCCGTCGGAAGGAATCAACTGATGAAATTCTTGGACGATCCACATTTGAGGAAGAAGGAAGAGGTGACTTTGTTTTCATTGATTTTTTTTCCCCTCTTAACTCTCTCTCATTGTCATCAAGTTGGAACAACTCGCAGCTGCCCCTCCAGCAGGTTTGTGGAGACTGTAAATCACAGGGGAGAAGACTCCCCGTCTTTCTTCTGCAGGGCTACTGGTGGATTTGAACCTGATAGCTTTAGGATAGCAGCAAAACTTCCTACAGACTACTCCATCTGAGCTCTCTTTTTTCCCTTAAATCATTTTCAAATGTTTAATCACCCTTCATTGGCTCTGTTGCCAACTACTTTTAACTCTTTTCTTATTTTCAGTTAAGTTGGAGAAGCAAGTTTTGATAGGCTAGACAACTCCTATTTCTCTTTATGCTATATCCTATACTTGTTAAGACATTAAATAAGTTCTTTCTACCAAAACTGGAGAGTGTTTGCAAAACTAAAAAAAAAAAAAGAATTAGAGGATTGTCTTTGTTGTTGTTTTTGTCTCATACAAGCCTATGTGAAATGGATCAAAACCTTCCCAATCCTGTGCCATCTTCACATTGTCCACTGTGTCTAAGCCCACTGTTGCAGTCCCTGTGTCAGCCCAGCTCAGTAAGTTCTTCTTCATTTTTGGCATTCCGTCTTTCCAAGCATGATAGGCTCATTTTGACTCTTCCTGACTACATGCCCAGAGTATGTGAGAGGAAGTCTTAATCTTTTTTTTTTTTTTCATATTATAATACCAGAACATTTATTGCATAACTAAACAGTGGAATTCTTAAGATGAACTGGATGCTGCAACAGCTGCCCGTTTGGGTTTCGGTGTTGTTCCTTCACGGAATCCATGCCTGAATCTGCGGTAAACGATCTTTAGGTGCCTCATGCGACCAGTACCGGTGGTATTTCGCCTTTTAGCCTTGGCACTCCAGTTATACTTTCTCTTGCGCTTGGCGGGGTAGCCACACTTGCCACAAGTGGACTTCTGGAGGTGGTAGGCCTTGGAGCCACAGCGGCGGCATAGCATGTGCGTCTTATTGCGACGCTTTCCAAACGATGACGTTCCCTTCGTCATCTCGCTTTCGTTGCCGCGACCAAAGAGGGAAGTCTTAATCTTATCTTCCTTGCTTCTAGGGAATACTTAGAAGCTACTCTTCTTCCAGTAGAATCTTGCTTGCATGTGAAATCAATGAGATTGTTCTACAGTTGCCACACTCTGTTGGGTCACCCTTCTTTGGGATGGGAACAAATATAGACCTCTTCTAGTCAGTTGGCCAGGTGGTTGTTGTCCAGGTTTCTTGGCACAACTTGGTAAGCACGTCCAGGGCAGCATCTGTTAGCTGAAATATGTCAATTGGTATGCCATCTATTCCTGGGGTCTTATTTTTTGCTATTGCCTTCAAAGCAGCTTGAACGTCTTTAGAAAGGGTCGTGGTACTAGGGATATTGTAGCTAATGTTAGATGGATCTTAGCTGAAAGCAGGGAGTACCAGAGGAATGTCTATCTGTGTTTCATTGACTATGCAAAGGCTTTTGACTGTGTAGATCATAACAAACTGTGGCTGACTCTGAGAAGACTGGGAATCCCAGAACACTTGATTGTGCTAATGAGAAACCTATACTTGGACCAAGAGGCAGTCATCTGAACAGAGCAAGGAAACACTGCATGGCTCAAAATTGGGAAGGACGTACGCCAGGGATGTGTCCTATCTCTGTACCTTTTCAACCTATATGCAGAACAGATTATCCGAGAGGCTGGGCTCTATGAAGAGAAATGTGGGGTCAAGATTGGTGGAAGATCGATCTATCAACAATCTGCAATATGCAGATGATACAACCCTGCTTGCTGAAACTGAGGACGACCTGAAGCCCTTGCTGCAGAGGGTCAAGGACTGCAGCCTCCAGTATGGATTGAGGCTCAATGTCAAGAAGACAAAGATTCTCATCACTGGACCAATTGGCAGCATCAGGATGGATGGTGAAGAGATTGAGATTGTTTGCAGCTTCAGTTTGCTTGGCTCCACAGTCAACACTCTCGACATCAGTAACCAGGAAATTAGAAGACGTATTGCCATGGGAAAGTCTGCTGTTAGGGACCACTCCAAAGTACAGAAGAGCAATGTGTCTTTTTGGAGACTAAGGTGCGTCTGATACTTGCCATGGTCTTTGCTATCACTGGTTACACATCAGAGAGTTGGGCAATGACTAAGGAGGATAGAAGGAGAATTGATGCTTTTGAGCTGTGGTGCCATAGAAGAGTATTAAGGGTACAATGGACTGCTAGGAAAACAAAGAGATTCATCCTGGAAAGGGTCAAACCAGGCTGCTCCTTGGAGGCAAGGATTCTGAGGCTCCATCTAACATACTTTGGACATGTTGCAAGGAGGGACAGGTCCTTGGAGAGGGACACCATGCTAGGTATGGTGGAGGGACAGCGCAGGAGAGGAAGGCCCCCTATGAGGTGGATTGATTCAGTGACTGGGGTTATCAAGATGGGTGTGTCAGAGACAGTGAGATTTGCACAGGATAGAGCAGGGTTTAGGGCTGTTGTACAGAAGGGCCGCTATGAGTCACAGGCGACTCGACGGCACATAACAACAACAACTCTTCTTCCAAGACTGTTATGTTTGTTCTCTTTGCAGTCGATGGTCTAAATGGTATATTTTATCAACACAATAAAAAGACATAAATTATTCTTGTTCTTCCTTTATTCGTAGTCCAGCTTTCACATTTATATGAAGCTGTTGAAAATACTATGACTTGACTTGGGACCATTTAGTCTTTAAACTGACATTCTTACTTTTTAGTACTTTAAAGAAATTCTTGTAGCAAATATACCTAATGCAGTAAGGCTTTTGATTTCTTAGCTGCTGTTTTCAGAATTATTAGTTGTAGATCCAAGTGAAATGAAATCACTAGTAACTTAAGTCTTTTCTCTGTTTATCATGATGTGACACATTGGTACAATTGTAAAGATTTTTTAATACATAATCTCTACTGAAAGCTGTAGTCTTTGATCTTCAGAAAATGCTTCAAGTTTTCTGGGTATTCAGTAAGCAATGTTGATGAGTCTCCCTCCAAACTTGACGCTAGTCTTTTTCATATAGTTCAGCTTAGATTATTGTGTTAGCATGTATATTGAATAGATGTGGGTAAAAGGAGGTAGCAGTAACACACATCTTTCCTAATTGTAAACCATGCAGTTTCCCTTTGTTCTAATAACTGCATCTCTGTTCTTGTACCAGTTGCATATGAGTACAACTCAGTGTTCTGAAATTCCCCTTCTCCCAGTGTTAACCTTAATTTATTCTCATGCACACAATCAGAAGCCTTTGCATAGGTAGTAAAACCCAGTAAACATCTTTCAGGAATCTCTTGGAACCAACTCATAGCAGACCCTGCTTTAGATTTCGGAGGCTGTAAAGTGCACAGGAGGAGATTGTCCATCTTTTGGGTTAACAGCACAGCTCCTGTAGAGTACACCACCAGGGTTACCTGGTGATAGCATGAGACATCTTTCTGGTGCTCTCTGCTTTTAGCCAAGATCCACCCAACATAAGCAGTGACAGTACTTACTCCATAGCCGCTTCTGAATCCACCTTGAATTTCTTCTTGTTCCCTGTCCATGTTCTTCTGCAACCATTTTTTAATAATTTTGGCAAGATTTTACTTGAGTGTGATGTTAATGATACTGACTTATAACTTCCGTATTCTGTTGGATCATCTTTTTTGGAAGAGGATAAAAACATGTATCTCTTCCAATCAGTAAAAAAGTCTTCCAAATTTCTTGACATGAAAGAGTGAGAATGTTCAGGGCTGTAACTGCTGAAACGTGTCAGTTTGCATTCTGCCTATTCTTGGAGTCTCATATTTTTGCCATTGTCTTTAGTATAGCTTAGACTTCTTCCTTCAATACTGATGGTTCTTGATCATATGCTACTTCTTGAAATGGTTCTCTATTGACCAATTCTTTTTTTTAACAGTAACTATATTCCATTCATGTTTTTAAAGTACTTTTTGCATCATTTAATATTTTGCCCATATAATCCTTTAGTATTGCAGCTGCAGGCTTGAATTTATTCTTCAGTTCCTCCTTTTTAGGAATTGCTTAGCATGTACTTCCCTTTTAATTTTCTAATTTAGGTTGGGAATATACCACAAAGAAACCAGAACTGCCACCCAATCAGATATATGCACACTCATGTTTATTGCTGCTTTGTTCACAATAGCAAAGAGTTGGAAACAGCCCAAGTGCCCATCAACCAACTAATGGATTGAGAAGCTGTGGTATATTCACACAATGAAATATTGTTCTGCACTGAAAAACAAGGAATTCATGAAATTTATACAAAATGGGTGACTCTGGAGGCCATTATGCTGAGTGAAATATCTCACTCAGAAAAGGACAGTACTGCAAAGTGCCACTGTTGTTAAACAGGACTGACATCAGGGTTGAGTATAACCTAAGAAAAGAGGGGATAAATAATGTATACTGCATTGAAACAGATAAGGGAGAGAAATGTTAAAAGTAATGTATGATTAGGTATTATTTTCATGACAAGATTCCAGAAAATGAAATGCATAATAAAGTGGTTTATGGACTTGGGGATGGAGTGGGAGTGGGGATTGTATAACAATGATAGAATGTTTTTATTTTTTAAGAGAAAAGCGAACTGGGGTTAGGGTTGGGCAGGGAGGAAAATGTGCAACAATGAATGAATAGGGGGGTCAGTTAAATGGGAGGGAAAGGTCCATTGCAGCAGATTTTCCAAATGCAACATAGCATTTGATTTCTTGTGGGGGGGGGAGTTTGATTGTAAATGTATTCCTGATAGGACAGGGTGTTTTTCATGTTTGACTTTGAAATGAAATAATGTATTCCAAGTATTATCAAAGGAATCTTATTCTTAGAAAAGCATAACTGGAATATTTTCTGTATAAATTAAATGATAATTATTATTTTTTCAGTATTTTTTAAAGAGCAGCTCTTCTTTGGTCATATTTGAATGCCTTCTGACCAGATGGGCCCATCTTTCAATACTATTTCTGACAATTATCCGCTGCTATTCGTAGAGTTTTGGAGGCATTATTCTTTTGGAAATGGATGGCCAGTCTGTGTTCTTAATTGTATTGTGGAAGTCCCACTGAAATTTATCCACCATGAGTGACCCTGCTGGTGTTTGAAATAATGGTGGCCTAGCCTCTAGCATCATAACATGGAAGCCACCACAGTATACAAGATTAGCAGACTCTACTGATGGCTCAAGTTCCCTGGGGAGAAAGAATGTATATTACATGTTTTCAGAATTAAAACATTTATAATATACATGCTCAGTTTTATGTCCAAACGTGAGTGAGGAACATTTATACAAATTGAAACCTCTTAGGGAAAAGTAATTTATATTAAATATTTGTCTTTCATGCTTTTACATAAGCTGAACATGTGTGTTAGAATTTTACAATTTTGAGAGCATTTAACATTAATGAAGGGAGCTACTAAACCACACAATCATCAGTTAACTCATGAACCTAACTGGCTAATAATATAGATGATGGAATTTTTATTCATTTCTTTCTTTTTCACAGAAGTTACTGATATAACTCATGCTTTGTCAAAGTTGACAGAGCCAGCACCAGTTCCAATTCATAAATTATCAGTTTCAAATATGGTACACACTGCAAAAAAGAAAATACAGAAACACAGAGGTGGAGAAGAATCACCACTACATAATGATGTCCTCAATACTATTCTCTTGGTAAGTAAACATAGTGTTTTAATCACTATATGTATGATAGTTAATTGCTTTCATTTAAATCCCTTCTGTGTAACTCCCAACAACTCAACAAGGAAAGCACAGCTTAGTTACATAATAAGCAGAGGACATGAGAAGGCATTTTCCCAGAGAAGACAGTCCAGATACCAGCAAACATATAACAAAATGTGCAAGAACATTAACTGTCCTAACTCAGCTCATTGCTGATGAATAGGAACTCACTTGTAGCTGGTCGTGCTTTGGGTTTCCAAGGATGTAAATCATGTGGGAGGAAATTGCCTGTTACTGTGCTGCAGAAAGATGCAAATCAAAGCAGTAGTGAGATATCATCTCACCCCAGCAACAATATCAAACATTCATAAGAGAGCAAACTACAAATGCTTGTCAGGATGTGGAGAGATTAAGACTCTCCCACTTTGCTGGTGGGAATGAATGTAAAATGATGCAACCACTATGGAAGGCAGTTTGACACTTCTTATGAAGTTGAGAATAGAGATATACCACTTGATCCAGCAACGTAGATTCTACTACTAGGCAGTGGTAGCGGTTGTTATGTGTCATTGAGTTGCCTGCAGCTCATAGTGACCCTATGTACAACAGCCCTAAACCCTGCTCTATCTGTGTCAATCTCACTGTCTCCAACACATGTATCCTCACTACTCTAGTCACTGAATCAATTCATCTCATCAAGGGTCTTCCTTTGCTGCACTGTCCCTCCACCCTCCCAAGCGTGACATCCCCCTCCAAAGATTGGTTCCTCCTTGCAACATGTCTAAAGTGTGTGAGATGAAGCTTCAGAATCCTTGTCTTAAAGGAGTAGCCCGGTTTTACTCTCTCCAGTGCAAACCTGTCTGTTCTCTTAGCAGTCCATGGTATATTCAGTACTCTAACTTCACAGCTCAAAGACATCAATTCTTCTGTAATCCTAGTCATTGTCCAGCTGCTAGGTAGATAGATCTCCCAAAATAATAAAATGTACTACATGAATAGATAAGTGCACACCCATCACAGCTTTATGTACAATAGCAATATGATAGAAACAACCCAAGTGTCCATTCAAGATCATAATCAAGCCAACCAACCAGTATAAGAACATTTCTATTGTTTTAACAATAAAACTATAGATAGCTAAATAATGTCTGCATGAGTTAGATATAGATATAGATATATCAACAAATGGGAAATTTAGTCCAAAACATTATCTTTTTTTCTTCTAAGTTCTTGTTTCCTGATGCTGCATCTGAGAAACCATTAGATATAACTACTTCAGGAGACAATAGTAATCTTCCATCAGACAGTGAAGAATATGTAAGTTGATTTAAAATTCATTATTAAAATAGATTTAATTTTTAAGAGATAATTGAGTAGCATAAGTATCTTTATTTTAACTATCATATTAGCAAAACAGTGGAAATCATAGCATAGATATTTGAGTAAGTAAGAATTTGTCTGGAAACAGTGAAAAAATACCTATATATTTTTAATTATAAGGTATTTTGTTAAGTTATCAAATTCATGTTGTACAATAATTGCTTTTCTGTATGTCAAAATTAAAAGGATTGGAAAACTCTAATGAAGTAAACTGTGAAGATGTTCTTTGCTCTTATCCTGATCTTTGATAAATGGAGAAATAAGAGAGTTAATTAACACTCACAGACCTACAATACTGTTATAGTCGTTATGGTTGGAAAATACAGTTCATAAAGTGAGGAGGGCGCGAAGCACAGTGGCTTTTATAAACTTAATTTGCACAGATTTTGTTTTGATCTGGAGAGTGAGTTATTTGTTTTATAACAAACTTCTATTCCTTTTGTAATTTAATGATTTTTAAAACAATGAAATGTGAAAAGTGGGATAAAGCCTAAAGATTCCATGAAGAAATTAGAAAGCTAAAAGTTTAGTCTCACCAAATTCCTACATTTTTAACCTTAATATATCATCTCTTGCCGTCGAGCTGGAACTGACTCACAGCTGACCCTCTAGTGGGTTTCGGAAGCTGTAAATCTCAAAGGAGGAAATTACCTGTCTTTCTCTTTTAGAGCATCTGGTAGATTTGAACTGCCAAAGAGGTATCACCTTTGGGTTATCAATGCAGCTTACTGCAGACAACACCAGGAATCTTGCTTGAAGTGGAGCTACTGAGAACAATGTTTAGATAGCAGTGTTTTAGACAATGGATAAAAGCTAGTTTGAGTAGCTTTTATTACATACTTTATTAATGTTATTAAGCTACTTTAAAAAGTAGTTTGAGTAGGTTAATTTTAGTAGTCTGATATCTCCCTCTACTCTTTCACTTGTACAGGTAAACTTTTGGTAACAAGTCTTGCTCTGTTTCTTTTCTGTTTAATTTAGAACCTTTACAATCAGTTCAAATCTGCACCATCTGACAGTTTAACATACAAATTGGCACTGTGTCTTTGTATGATCAATTTCTACCATGGAGGGTTGAAAGGAGTGGCACACCTCTGGCAGGAGTTTGTTCTTGAAATGCGTTTCAGATGGGAAAACAACATTCTGATCCCAGGGTAATTATTTCATTTTCCTATTCTTTAAACAGAATTTTATAGCTGTCATTTAATCTTTGGCCTATTAAATTCTCCACTTCTAGGAAATCGTCCTTCAAAAGTGATAAGAAACCTGCACGTGATTCTCCATAGAGGTGTTCACTGCAGCTAATTAATAATGGTGAGGGTGGAGACAGAAGAGAGAAACAACAGAAGTAGTGAACAGTGAAGAGAATGATTAAATAAATTATGATGTATTTCTATTAAGGAATATGATGGTGCTATTACTGTTAATTCTGCTACTCTACTCATTGCTGTTGAGTCAGAAGTGACTTACAGTTTCCCCCTCCATTGGGTTTGAGAGGCTGTAATCGCATGGGAGGAGACTTCCCATCTTTCTCCCTCAAACTACTGGTGAATTCAAGCGGCCAGAGAGGTGGAGCCTTTGGGTTAGCATCATAGTTCCCTACAGGCTATGTTATTTGAACTCCTTAGGGAGCTATAAGAAACTTTTTCTAAGAATGTTTAGTAGCACAGAAAATATTAAGGTTTGTAATATATGTTGTTGTTGTTATGTGCCGTCGAGTTGCTTGTGACTCATAGTGACTTATGTACAACAGCCCTAAACTCTGCTCTGTCCTGTGCCAATTGCAC
>NW_006399760.1:1034453-1037112 GCF_000299155.1 Elephantulus edwardii | reverse complement strand
GGAACAAATATAGATCTCTTCCAGTCAGTTAGCCAAGCGGTTGTTCTCCAGATTTCTTGGCACAACTTGGTGAGCATGTCCAGGGCAGCATCTGTTCGCTGAAATATGTCAATTGGTAAACCATCTATTCCTGGAGCATTATTTTTTGCCATTTACTTCAAAGCAGTCTGAACTTCTTTTTCATCACCATAGGCTCTTGCTCATATGTTGTTTCATGAAATTCTGCTGTGTCTGCCAATTCCTTTCGATACAGTGACTCAGTATATTCTTTCCATCTTCTTTTGATACTTCCTGGATCATTTAACAATCTGCCGAAAGCATCCTTGATTATAGCAACTCGAGGTTTAAATTTGTTCTTCAGTTCCTTGAGCTTAAGAAATGCTGAGCGAATTATATATATTGTAATATATAGGATTTCATAAACAATAGTTCTTATTATGCTGCTGTATGTATAGAAAAAAAAATCAGAAAGATAAGAAGCCAATTGTTAACTGATTTTTCCCAGTGAGAGCTATCATTACTTTGCCATTATGTCTTGAAGTAACTATTATTCTTGCTGTTGATAATTTGTGGACCAGGAGAACAGAAGTAACTATTATTCTTGCTGTTGATAATTTGTGGACCAGGAGAACAAAGCAAAATGAGTAACTGACTTCTTTTTGGAATTTGATTACCTGACTCAAAGAAATCTAGTTTTTATTTCTTTTCAGGCTAGAAACTTAGAACAATATGAAAATAATGCATATCTAAACCAATTTTACTAAAATTAAGATTCCTTTTCCTCCTGTTTATTTGATAGATTAACAAGTGGGGCCCCAGATCTAAGATGCTGTTTACTGCATCAGAAGCTACAGGTAAAATTTTCCTTGTGCCAGTATGTGATCTTTATTTAGTCAAAATTTTAAAAATAGTTAACGTAATAATAGATTATAGTCGATTTTGATTATGCTCCTGAAGGCTACTAAGAATCACTGTCACTCAAAGCAAAATTTCAGAAGGGGTGGAGAATTAAATGTTAAATTTTCAGTAGATAAAGGGTTGTGTGTTTGGGGTTTTTTTATAATTACTAATTGAAATCTAAATGTTATTTCTATTTTATTTCTAGATGTTAAATTGTTGTATTGAAAGAAAGAAAGCACGTGATGAGGGGAAAAAGATAAGTACTTCAGATAGCATGATTAACACATATCCAGGGTATCCTGGAAAAACTGAAGACCAGTTGGAGTCAGATAATCTGAAAGATACAGATAAAGAAAGGGGAGAGGTGGGGAAATCTTGGGATTCATGGAGTGACAGTGAAGAAGAATTTTTTGAATGCCTAAGTGATACTGAAGAACTTAAAGGCAATGTTCAAGAGAGTGGCAAGAAAGGAGGACACAAGGACCTGGCAAATCTAAAACCAGAAGGACGCCTCATTCAGCATGGGAAGCTTACACTGCTGCATAACGGGGAACCTCTCTACATTCCAGTTACCCAGGTAGGAAAAAGATTTTAAGATTGTGGTGTTCAGTAAAGTTTTTTGTTTAGTGAAGGGTTGTGGCTTTTTAAAATTTTGTTGTCACTGTCTTTTTCCTGCTGATTTATATGCGTTTCGGTTTTAGATAGGAATTGTAGTATGTGACATAGATGTTTTCTATCAATTTTAAATCTTTTCTTACCATTTGCTGAGATACAGATTAATAGGTTGTTGCTCTTGTTACATGCTGTCAAGGTGGAACTGATTTTCAGATCCTGTAAATCACACAGGAGATTGCCTAGCCTGGTATTTTTTTTTTTATATGTGAGAGGGAGACCTTCAACAAGATGGATTGATTGGCATAGTGACTGTAATAATGATTTCAAGTACATCTGAGATGATGAGGATGACAACAGGAAAGGGTAAAGGACAGATTCTTTGTTCTTAGGATCACTAGGAGTTGTAGTCAATTTGACAGCACCCAACAACAACAAACAACATACCCAAATAACAACCATTTATCTCCGTTTGTTCTGCTGTGGTGGCTTATATGTTGCTGTGATGCAAGAAGCTGTGCCAACAGTACTTAAAATACCAGCAGGTATTATATGATGGACATAATACTTACAAAGGACAGGTTTCAGCAGAACTTCTAAACAAAGGAACAGGATACTCATACTCCTCTGAATGATGGGCTCTCATGGAATGAGCAGCATCATTGCTGAAATAGATGGATTTTAGCTGAAAGCAAAGAATACCTGAAAAATGTTTTTTTATGTTTTAGAAACTATGACAAGGCATTCAACTATGAGTGATAATAAATTATGAGTAACAGTTGAAAGACCCAGAACCCTTCATTGTGCTATGTAATACCTGTACACAGATTGAGAAGCAGCTTTCCAAACAAAAAAGGAGCATGGTTTAAGATTAGGAAAGGTGTGAGTCAGGATTTTATCTTTTTCTCATATCTATTCAGTTTATCCTAAATAAATCATTTGAGAAGCTGGACAACATAAAGAAGAATATAGCGTCAGTATTGGAGGAGGATTCATAAACAATATGTTTTATGCAGATGGCACAGCTTTTCTTCTGAAATGTGTGTGTTTTGAAAATGAAGGTAACTTTGTTGTTGTTGTTTGTTGTTATGTGCCGTCGAGTCGCCTGCGACTCATAGCAACCCTATGTACAACAGCCCTAAACTCC
>NW_006399760.1:1019994-1031435 GCF_000299155.1 Elephantulus edwardii | reverse complement strand
CAGGATACCCATCCACTTCTACCCCCTCCCTTCACATCTATCTCCCTTTCACCAGCCCTCCATCTAATAACTTATATATGAAGCTTCCATGGCTTCTGTGTTTTCAAACACATCAGCTGATGATAATTCCTTATGTTGGGATTAGTGTCTCTGAAGTTTAGTCGTAATATTTCCCGGTCAAAGGTGTTGCATCCTCTAGAATTGGTGTGTATATAGGCGGCCCTCGGGCCGGAACGGATGTTGCGGGCTTTTGGCGTCTTCAGTTACCTGAGAAAATGAGGTGGGTCTGCGGGGTCTGATGGCTGTCCCATGAGGTGCCCAACTTCAGCTAGTCAGATGCTGAGCCTCTCTCCTCTGACCTTTCTGCCGGAACGGATGTCGCGGGCTTTTGGCGTCTTCAGTTACCTGAGAAAATGGGGTGGGTCTGCGGGGTCTGATGGCTGTCCCATGAGGTGCCCAACTTCAGCTAGTCAGATACTGAGCCTCTCTCCTCTGACCTTTCTGCCGGAACGGATGTCGCGGGCTTTTGGCGTCTTCAATTACCTGAGAAAATGGGGTGGGTCTGCGGGGTCTGATGGCTGTCCTGTGAGGTGCCCAACTTCAGCTAGTCAGATGCCGAGCCTCTCCTCTGTCCTTTCTGCCGGAACGGATGTCGCGGGCTTTTGG
The DNA here is from genome assembly GCF_000299155.1 of Elephantulus edwardii. Taxonomy (NCBI): domain Eukaryota; kingdom Metazoa; phylum Chordata; class Mammalia; order Macroscelidea; family Macroscelididae; genus Elephantulus; species Elephantulus edwardii. Next base: position 1,030,769 of record NW_006399760.1, on the reverse strand, counting down.
CGTCTTCAATTACATTTCTGCCGGAACGGATGTCGCGGGCTTTTGGCGTCTTCAATTACCTGAGAAAATGGGGTGGGTCTGCGGGGTCTGATGGCTGTCCCGCGAGGTGCCCAACTTCAGCTAGTCAGATGCCGAGCCTTTACTTAATGAAAAAAAAAATCAGACTGCAACCTTCAATATATATTAAACATCAGTGTCAAGAAAACAAAAATCTTCACCACTGGACCAATGAAAGCAACATCATGATTGGAAGGAGAACAGATTAAAGTTGTCAGCAACTTAATTTTACTTGGACCACAGTCAACTCCCATGGTGATAGCAGACAAGAAATCAAAAGACATCGTACACTGTGGTTTTAGAAGAGGACGTGGTATTAGGGACATCATAGCCAGTCAGCTGGATCTTGGCTGAAAGCAAAGGGTACCAGAGAAATGTCTATCTGTGCTTCATTGACAATGCAAAAAGGCATCTGACTATGTAGATTACAACAAATTTTGGATAACCTTGAGAAAAATGGGAATCCCAGAACACTTGATTGTACTTATATGAAATCTATAATTGGACCAATTCAGAACAGAGCAAAGAAATACTCCATGGTTCAGAATCAGGAGAGGAGTGTGTCACAGTAGAACATGGTTTTCCCCAAATGACTCACCCTCACGCCAAGGACCTAGCATAGATTACTGAATTATTTTCTGAATTCCATTTGCCAAGTGTCTACACTTGGTATGGTTAACTTTGGCCAGTAGAGTAGTATGCTGTCAATACCCTTTGTTTTGTTCCACAACATGGCTGCCAGAAACTCATCCTTGTGGCCATAGTACCCAAAGAAGATCAAATGTAGATGAGAATCATGGAAGAGATGCTGAAAGCTGTCTACCACAGACCAAAAAGGAATAAGTTATAACTTAAGTACATTCATGAAACACGCTGTATATTAATGATAAAAATATTAATAAAGTTAAAATAAATTTTTTAAATCATAAAGAACTAAAAAATGTACAAGTGAAGAATGTCATCAAAATAATTGTACATGTAGATATTGTTGAGTTGGTGTATGTTCTGCTGTGTATATTGTCAACAAGAAAAAAGGAGAAAGAAGAGATGAGGGGAAGAGGGAAGGAATGAATCCTGGTTTAGAATATTGATAAGTGCCATCATGTTGACTACAGCTCATTGAGACAAAATTAACAACATATCAAAACAAACCCTTTCCTTACCCTGCCCCATCCTCTTGATCTCCAATATGCTCCAGCCTATTGTTTCAGTCATTGTGTCAGTCTGTCTCCTTGAGGATCTTCCCCACTTTGCTGGCCCCTCCTGGTAACATGCCCAAAGTATGTGAGACAGAGTTCCACCATGCTTCCTGCTAAAAGCACTCTGGTTTTATACTTCCTCCAAGACAGACTTGCTTATTTTTTTGGCAGACCATGGCCTACTCAGTGTTCACCAACACATTCAAAGGCATTGATTGATTGGTCTTCAGTCATCCTTATTCATTGTTCCATTTTCAAGTACATAGGTAGCTATTGAATATACTATGGCTTGGATCAGGTGCACTGATAGTCTTCAAGGTGATGTCCTTGCACTTTAAAGAGGTTTTTTACAACGGATTTTATTAATTTATTAGTTGACAAAGTACTCTAGACACTTAACTTAATTCTTCCACTTGATCTTAACTTATTGTTATAAGAACATAGACATTTTCATATTTTTTTGGCTGTAATAATAGTTTGGTTTGCCTTTGGATTGTTGAGCTTCATATTTCAGATACAAAATCTAATGAAATCAGTTGTCCAAGAACTTTCCAGTCGCCCTTTGAATAGTTCTGAAATCATCTCTTTATGATTGTGTATTTTTATTTTCCTCTAGATTTGCTTTCTTTGTTTTTTATTTGCCGTTACTACTAAAATACAAATCGTTTGTAAGTCTGAAAACAAAACCAGCAGCTCATCATATAAATAAATAAATAAAATTCCTTAGGACCCTAAACACACAACAAATCCTCTGACATAAAGCATATTTGGAGATTTTTAGTTGAGGTTCAGTTCATTTGTGTTTTGTGTATGTGTGTTTTCTTATTAGTTATTATAGAAATCTAGTTGCAACTAGATGACATATATAATATCATTTAAGATTTCATTTCTTTATTATTAACAGGTAAGAAAATGTTTGCTCAATCCAGATCCCTCTGTCTTAACTATCAGTTCTCATAGAGAGGGAGGTCATGATTGAGTGGGCTAAAAGTCATATTTATTCTTCTTAACTTGTTACTTTTTAATGTTCTAGAAGACTGCCATTCCTTAGGATCTTTTAAATACATATCTTGTGACTGTTGGAGCTAAAATAATTGTTGTTTCTATTCTATTTTTATAGCTCTGCTTTGTCTATATAAAGGCCGTTTGTGAGCTTTGTCCTTTTGTGCCTCACAGGAACCAGCACCTATGACAGAAGATCTGCTGGAAGAGCAGTCTGAGGTTTTAGCTAAATTAGGCACATCTGCAGAAGGGGCTCACCTCCGAGCTCGCATGCAGAGTGCCTGCTTGCTCTCAGACATGGAATCTTTTAAGGTGGGTCATACCTCCAGAGCTCTGCGGTCTATTTTGAGCTGCTCTGGGATGAAACTGTGGAAATCATTCTACACTGTGATATGAAAACCTAAAATACCTCTTTTTTTAAGTGCTTTGATTTTATTAGTAGTTGCAGCACCCTTTCCTCACCCCTCAAAGGGCATATTCAAACTTATTTCTAAGTTTAAAAAGGAAAAAAAAAAACTCTTTGAATAACAGTTGAAAGTTAAGAATTAAATGATTTCTATTGCGTGTTCTCCTTATATATTCTAATTTAATGAAAGACTTTTAGGAAACCTTTGAAATTTTATATAAGTGACTTCATACAACACATACTTAAGTGCCTGCCTACTGTGCGCCTTGCACTGTGATTAGATGAGTAAGAACTACAGGGTTTATCCTCAGTTATAGTTGGTGAGGTTGTGAGGAGAAGATATGTAAAGAATCATGTGATGAGTTTCATTATGAGGACAGAGTCAGAAGGTTTCTCAAAAGAATGACCAGTTAGGATGGTAAGACACGCTGCCTGCTGTATATGCAAACATATCTAGGCCTGTATTTTAAAATACTGATAAAGAATAATGACATCTGGGTACTTTTCAGAAATAAAAGGAAAACTTTTTGTTTGAATTATTTCTGCTTTAAAGCAGAGTGAAACCTTGTGTATATTCTAAAAAATAACAACGACTGAAAAATGAGTAGCCCAGTTACTCAGCACGACTTTCCTTTGCTGTGGCTGATCCCTTGCACTGCTCTCTTGCTGGACCGTCGCTCTCATCCTACTGCTGTCTGTGAGGACCGTGGGCTCCCCAGTGCCTGCCCTTTCAGGCACCTCTGAAATGCCTGTGCTTTTTTTAACCATAAGCACTCCATGATCACCTTGTGCTACTTTCATCCTTCCCTTCTAGCAGATTTTAATGGCAGTAAAAGGGAGCTTTTTTTTATCCTTGCTTATTTTCTTTATCTCTTTTAAAAGGGATATCTTTAGAAACTTCTTAAGGACTGCATATTTTTCCAGTGGCTGAAAAGATTGGGAGAGTATGTGAATTCTGTCCTGCAGTGAGATGAGAGATGTGTTATTTTGGGGTGGGGTTTTTTGGTGTGGTGGGGTTTTGTATATCTTTTATTGGTTTTTATATAATAATTCCTTCACAGTATGTTTTGTTCATACACGTTGTGTTTTATACAATCTTTCATTTACACTGTATTGTATTGTATTGTATTGTATTGTATTGTATTGTATTGTATTGTTTCATACAATCATGTGTTGTTGTTTTTAAAAAGTTGGTGGCAGTGAATAAGGAGAAGCCTGTTGGTTCTTAGGACATAGTTTGTTTAAAAAGGTAGAGAGATGGGGACTGGCTTTCAGTGTGAAGCAATAACCTCCATTGCAGCTAGTCTTACCTAACCTCTGACTGTTTTCCTCATCACTGCCTCAGTGGTCTGTGGAGGGCTTGGTGGGAGCAAGTTCTAAATTGAGACTCAAAATTTTTTCATAGAAATTTGCTCCTCTTTGTAAGGTTCTGCAAGATTCCTTTAACACTGCACTGAGGCAAAACTGAGATAGTAGGCTCTTTTTTAAAATTTTAATTTTTTTAAATTCATTGTTTCACATTTTCTTCCCCCTTTCCCTTCCCTAGTCCTTCTTGCCACAGATTGTTGTCATACATATAATACCTAATCACATATTCCTTTCAGACAGTTCTTTCTCTCATCTGTTATACTGCAGTGTTCCTTATCTATCCACTCTTTTTCCATTCTCTCCCCGACAACCCCCTGCCCCTTGCCGCACTTCCAATCTGTCCTGTTTTATAACAGTGTGTTATTACAGTATTTGTCCTTTTATGACTGAGATATTTCACTCAGCATAATGTCCTCCAGGCTCATCCATGTTGTGTGATGTTTTACAAGTTTATTGTTTTTCAGTGCTATGTAATATTCCATTATGTGAATGTATGGCAGTTTTTCTATTCATTTATTTGTTAATGGACATTTGGATTGCTTCCCTGTCTTTGCTATTGTGAATAATGCAGCAATAAACATAGATGTACATACATTTGTTTGAGTTGTGGCTCGGCTTTCTTTAGGGTATATTCCCAGGAGTAGAACAGTTAAATGGTATTTCTATGTACAACATTTTGAGAAAAATATTTCAATTTACAACTTTTTGAGAAAGCACCAGACCACTTTCCATAGCATTTGTACCATTTTACATTCCTACCAGCAGTGAATAAGAGATCCAGTCTCTCCACAGCCTTGCCAGCATTTGTTCTTTGCTTCCTGTTGAACTTCACTACTGTTGCTGGGGTGAGATGAGTTGTTTTTCAGTAGGCTCTTTTGAAATAACCAAAGCACAGATCTATAATAAAAAAATGAGTTATTTTTTTAAAAGATAGAATATTTCACTTTTTTTTAAAAAGCAATTAAACCATTTTATTAAGCCCGTAGATTAAGAAGGACACATTGTGGATGATTTGTTAGGGGTACCAGTAGAAAGTTTGAAGCCTGGTTGCTAGAATATTCTGAAGGTTTATTTTAATACCCCATTGGTAGCGTAAAGGTCAGACCTGCCAGCTGAGCCCCTTCACATGGCCTATTTGTGTGGCTTCTGTACATGGTAGCTTTGAGGATCATTGATGTTCTTAAGTAAAATGTGGCAAATAAAGCTACATTGCCCTCTCATTTAGCCTCAAAAGTCACATTACCGCTCATCTGCTGTAATCTATTGGTCTTAGCAGTCATGAGCCTGCTCAGAATCTTGTCTCACTACAAAACAGAATTAGCCAGTTTTCTTTATCATTTTAGTCTCTAAGGAAAACATGCAGCCATTAAAAGGTTTTCTAAAGATATTTTCATTTGACAAAGATGAAGAAAATATGCAAGGATTAGAAAGGCTCTTGTTTAATGTCACTTAAATTCTGCCAGAGCAACAAGGTCTTTTTATAGAAGAACCAATAGAAGTGATATTATTTTGATCATCTTCGGAAAATACAGGTTTCCCTAAGGGTTATACATGCTTTGAACAACTAATCAAACAAGAGACTAATATGTATGTCCCTGCTTTTATAATTTGCTGAGGGAGATGTAATTGCCAAGGAGACGCAGGATGCCTTTGTCAATGATCAGTGCATACTTCCCATGTGAGAAATTTCACAAGCTGCCAGTGTTTCTTAGAGTATGGAAGGGGAGCTCAAGGAATTAAGTTGCCATGGCCAAAAGAAAAACATTCTTTTTCAGTAACCAATTTCCACGTCTATCCATATGGGAGTCAGATTATGTATTTAAGGAACTATTCAGTCACTCTGAAGCCCTTTTTGCATAGGAATGACTTGATCCTGTGGGCCATAAGAGAGATCCTTTTATTTATTTATTTTAAATTTTTATTTTATTATTTTTTGTGTGTGTACCGTCAAATCAGATCTGACTGGTACAGGAGGAGATTGCCCCTCCTTCTCCAGCAGAGCATCTGGTGGATTTGAACCACATACCTCTGGGATTGCGGTGCAGCTTCTTGCCACTAGGCCACCAGAGCTCCCCTGAGAGATCCTCTTTATATGGATTTCTAACCTGATAGCCAGTTAGTCCAATAAGGAGAGATTAGCAGTTAAACCTGCTTTTGTTATTGTTTACATCACTTTCTCTTACAGGTAATTAAATAGAATACTTAGAAGCAAAAGTTACTCGGGTGTGATTGTATGGTAGAGAATATAACCAAAAATATATTTACGTATACATAGCAGTCATCCTTTGATTATTAAGGAGATTGTGTGTGTGTGTGTGTGTGTGCGCGCGCGCGCTCTAATTAATTATTATGTTTGTGGTTATTGAGTTCATTCAATTAATACATTATTATTGTAGTCTTTTAGGGGGAAAAACCCATCATATTTCACCACTAACTTTGTGAAGCATCCTTTTTTCTGGCTTAAAATTAGAATCACCCTAAAGATTTTGGCATGTTTCCTTGTTCTTTCTATAAAACTATCCACAGAATAAAACTTTACCTAATTAGTTTGGTTTTCAGAATCCTATAAAACAATAGGGCCCCCCCCCCAATTCCTTAACATTAAATGTGAAAACAATTTATAGAAAGGGAATTTGTCAAATAAAGTGCAAAAATTGGATGGCTGTGGGGAGCTCTGGTGGCCTAGTGGCAAGAAGCTGTACTGTAATCCCAAAGGTACACGGTTTGAATCCACCAGATGCTCTGCCGGAGAAGGAGGGACAATTTCCTTCTGTACCAGTCAGATCTGATTTGACAGTACACACACACAAAATAATAAAATAAAAAATAAAATAAAATAAAATTTTTTAAAAATTGGATGGCTGAATAGAAAATTTTGGAGATTAGAATACACTTACTAGAGTACCAGTCTTGATTTTTTGATGGTGGATAAAAAGAACAGATTTTCAATTATTGTGCTGTTATTCTGACCATGTATATTATTTCATTTACTTGACTTAAGCTCACTTGATACTTTTCTAAGTATTGAATAGTAATTACAGTAATAGTAAATACAGTATAGTATTAAAACTAAGGTATGAAACTTTGTAATTGGCTTAGGAAACTATTATTTCTTTATTTAAGGTTGTTCTTTCTAAATTTATCACATGAAATTTTTTGTCTTATATAACTAAGAAAGCAAAAATAAATTGCTTTTCATTCTTAGCATGTATGTGATTTATTTTCAGGTAACACTCAAAAGTTTTACATATTAAATTGTAAAGATTGGATATTTGTGAAAATGCAGTTTTTCAAATACAGGCTTATGAATAACCATTTTTATTTGATTCTGCTGATTGTATTTCTGCCTTACGTAGGCAGCTAATCCAGGTTGCATCCTGGAAGATTTTGTGAGGTGGTATTCACCCCGGGATTATGTTGAAGAGGAGGTGACAGATGAAACAGGAAATGTGGTTTTGAAAGGAGAGCTGAGTGCCCGAATGAAGATTCCAAGCAATATGTGGGTTGAGGCCTGGGAAACAGCTAAGCCAATTCCTGCCAGGAGACAGAGGAGACTCTTCGATGATACACGAGAAGCAGAAAAGGTAATTGGGATTTGAATCTCTAATCCTAGACTGCTGATTATTATAATTTTAAAAACTCACTGTCATAGATCTAAGAGCTTTAATATTTTTGGTGATTATTTGGTTTCAGTAAAATTCCATTTTATTGGAATGAAAGTTTACATGCTGATTGTTCATGTAATCACTCATACACATTTCATTTTTATAATATTAATTACCACTGCTCAATGTAAGTAATTAATTAAAATTTCTAATCTACTACAATCAACAGTCTTGGTACCAGCAGTCAGGAAATTAAAAGACTGAAAGTCTGCTGTCAGAGACCTCTCCAAAGTATTGAAGAACAGTGATGTCAGTCTGGAGACTAAGGTGTACCTGAAACAGGCCATGGTCTATGCAAGTACTTGCTGTGCATCAGAGAGCTGGACAATGACTAGGGATGATAGAAGGAGAGTTGATGCCCTTGAGCTGTGGTGCTAGAGAAGAGTATTGAACATACCATGGATTGCTAGGAGAACAAACAAGTTCATCCAGAAGATGGTGAAGCCAGGCTGCTCCTTGGAAGGAGGGATTCTGAAGCTTTGTCTGCTATACTTTGGTCATATTGCAAGGCGGGATCAGTCCTTGGAGAGGGGTATCATTCGTGGGAAGGTAGAGGGATAGCGCAGGAGAGGATGACCCTTGAGGTGGATTGCTTGAGTGCCTGGGGTAATAGTGATAAGTGTGTCGGAGACAATAAGATTGGCAAGGGATAGATCAGGGTTTAGGGCTGTTGTACATAGGGTTGCTATGAGTTGCAGACGACTCGATGGCACATAAAAATTACTACTTACTGTGTATATAGCCTTTCCCTTAACTTACCTGTTTCTTTTTACTCCACTCTGCCTCCCTTCCCATTCCTGTTAAGCCTCCATGATTGATTCTGTGTGTAAATCTTCCTTCCTTTTTTTAATAGTAGTGGTCTTATACCATAATTGTCCATTTGTGACTGACTTATGTCATTCAGAATAATTTATGTTGTATTTCATGCATTCTTGATTATTTTTCAATGCTATATAATACTCCATTATAGGAATTAGTTTAATGAGTCTTTAGCCATTCATCTGAAGATGACCACTTGAGTTGTTTCTGTCTCTTCCCTCTTCTAAGTAATGCTTTAGTAAACATGGGTATGCTTATCTTGGTTTATGTTGCAGCTCTTAATTCTTTAGGACACAAATGTGGTGATGAGATTGCAGATTCAAATGATACTCTGTTCCCAACCATAGAAGAGGCACTAGACTGTTTTTCATAATGATTGAACCATTTTACATTCCCACTAGCAGTGTGTAAGAGCTCACATCTCCCCACGTCCTAACCAACATTTGTTGTTTGGTCTCTTTGATGAACATTACTGTTACTTCAGGGATGTTTTGATATCCATCTCTCAGATAGCTAATAAGGGAGCGTTGGTGGTCGAGTGATAAGGAATTGTACTGGTAATTCAAGGATAGGCAGTTCAAATTCACCATCTGCTCCATGTGAGAAAGACGGGTAGTCTCCTATGGAATTAACTCCCACTGAAAACCTGCTAGAGGGTGAGCTATGGATCAGTTCTGAGTCAGCAGCACACAAAAGTAGCTAATGAGAGAGTTCTGGTGGTGTAGTCCATAGAGAGTTGTGCTGCCAAGCCAGAGGCTAAACCTCTCAGGCATTGTGAATCTACCAGCAGCTCAGTGGAGAATGATGGGTACTGTCCTCCCCTGTGATTCACAGCCCTGGAAACCTGCTGGAGAAGTCAGTTTTGTTTCTTTTTTTAAAAAATGCGTCTTTTTGATTCAGTATAAATGAGCAAATGAATGGTGAATAGCTAATAATCTTGAGCATTTCTTCATGTATTTGTTGGCAATCTGAATGTCTTTGATGAAGTATGTTTTTATGTCCTCTGGCCATTTTGTAATGCCTTTCTGTCTTCCTCTTGTTGAAGTATTCGAGTTTTAGAGATGAATACTTTGTCAGGTGTGTCATTGCCAAATATATTTTCCCCCCAGTCTGTAGGTTCTCTTTTTACTATTTTGGAAGTTTTTAGATAACACGTATTTATTTAACTTTTTAATGATCTTTTGTCTAGTTTGTCCTCTGCTGTTTTTATATGATAGGTCAGGGCTCCTAAATTTGTTCCATTTTTTTTTCTTTGATGACCTTAATAGTTTTAAGTTTTACGTGAAGGTCCTAGAATTAGTGTTTTGATATTGTGTGAGAATGAATTTTGTTCAGTTTTCTACAAATAGATAAAGAGTTTTTCCAGCACCATTTGAAGCTGTCTTTGCCCCATTTAATGGATTTTATCTTTTTGTCAAAAATCAGTTGTCCCGAAATAGAGGGATTTATTTCTGGGTTCTCAGTTCTATTTCTTTGGTCTGTGTGTCTGTCCCTGCTTACTATTTTGATTACTATAGCTATGGAGAATGTTTTGAGATCAGGAATGAGAAACCACCAACTTTTTCTTTTTCAGCAACTTTTCCTTATCCAGGGTCTTTTTCCTTTCTATATAAAGTTGGCAACTACTCTTTCCATCTCTGAAAAATGATGGCAGAATCTGGGTCAGGATTGCATTATAATTGTAGATGGCTTTTAGTAGTATTACCACTTACACAATGTGATGGTGTTTTATAGTTCTCTTTGTTTTTATCTTTTTAATCTCTGACTAAATTTATTCCTAAGTATGTCATCTTTGGGTAAGTATTATAAACGGTTGGGGATTTTTTTCCTTATTTACTTTTCAGAGTTCTCTGATAATATTTTTTTTTTTTTTTTTGTACGCTGACTTTATTCCGTGCAAATTGGCTGAATCAACAATTAGATCTAGTAATTTTCTTGCCATTTCTTTGGGATTTTCTGTATAAATAGGGTCATATCTGGAAATGGAAATTTGTTATACTTTCTCTTTGCCTTTATTTCTTTTTCTTGTCTTACTGCTCTGGCTAGGACCTCCACTACAATATTGAATGTTGTTGTTGTTAAGTGCTGTCAAGTCACTTGTGACTCATAGCGACCTTATATACAACAGCCCTAAACCCTGCTCTATCTCTCATGTTGCAAGGTGGGATCAGACCTTGGAGAGGGACGTCATGCTTGAGAGGGTGGAGGGACAGTGCAGGAGAGGAAGACCCTCGATGAGATGGATTGATTCAGTGACTG
>NW_006399760.1:1005165-1006301 GCF_000299155.1 Elephantulus edwardii | reverse complement strand
ACTGATTTTACAAAATTTAATCATTCTATCTCCAGCTTCATTTCTGTCACCAAGCCCATGTTTTCCAACTACTGATTCTTCTCTGGTCCCAACTTTTGCATTCCAGTCACCCATTATTATCAATGCATCTTGATTGCATGTTCGATCTGTCTCCGACTGTTAAAGTTGGTAGAAATCATCTATTTCTTCTTCTTTGGTCCTGGTTGTTGGTGCATATATCTGAATGATAGTGGTATTCATATTTAAATATAGGATCACTGTTAATCATAGTCAACTCGATGGCACATAACAACAGAACCTAATATGCCGAAGGAGATGGGGAAAATATAACAGGAAACAATGGGTTAATGCCCAGAACAAGAGAAGGTGTCATTTATTTGGGGAATAGTGTTGCAAGTTGACTGGAATGTGGTACCCATGGGAAATTAAGATGATGAGGTAAACTCTGTCAAGATAAATTCTGTGTTAAAAAAACGACAAAGTTCTATGTAAGTCACAGCAAGAATTTGAGGCTTAATCTTCAAGGAAGGGTGAGTTCTTGAGGGGTTTTAGGTAATGGGATAACTTAATGGGTTTAGAAAAAGCAAATGGCTTGGAGAAGTGAAAATGCAAGCCTTTTCCATGTTTTATAATCCAGAGAGCCTTTGTGGAACCAACAGGTTTGTGAGCAGATTTCATGTTGGTTTGTGGACAAGACCGTCCCTCTGGGCTGCCTCCCACATCTCTACAATCTTACCCACCATTGTAATTAATATTTTTCATCAGATTGGGTTTTTAAAAAAACTCAAGTATCTTTGTATTAACATTCACTAGTCCAGCAAACATTTTCTGTGCACCTGCTATGTGCCATATATAGGCCTAGGGGATAGTGATGAGTGAAATACAACCCCTAGAGGTTGCATTAAGGGACACCAAATATAAAATGTAAAGTGCCACACCCGCCTCGCTGTCCTCTGGCCACGACGCCTGTGTGACAAAATGGGACGTCCGTGCCTGTATGGGGTCTCTGACCTCAAGGATAGCATAAGAGGGAATCTTGCAAGCCCTGTGCTTGTGAGTGGGCTGATGCCTGGATATTTGTTACAGATGGGTCTTCGTAATCCCGGGAAACATCTGGAAATTAAGTTGCTTCTAGG
>NW_006399760.1:995427-1005065 GCF_000299155.1 Elephantulus edwardii | reverse complement strand
CTTGAGAGGGTGGAGGGACAGTGCAGGAGAGGAAGACCCTCGATGAGATGGATTGATTCAGTGACTGCAGTAATGGGGATAGGTGTGTCAGAGACAATAAGATTGGCAAAGGATAGAGCAGGGTTTAGAGCAGACATAGGGTCGCTGTGAGTTGCAGGCGACTTGATGGCACATAACAACAACATGTGTATTGAATTTTTGTTAGGAAATTATGTGTGTATTTTGGTGTCTAAATAGCCATGGAAACAAGTCTGAGAGGATAAACACAAAGAGGTATTCTCTTTTGGGATAATTGTTGTATTTTTTTTCTCTATTTTATATTCAGAAAAAGAATACAAATTTTCATTTTGGGGGGGAAAGCAGTAAACAATTAACAACTAAAAATAAAAATTAATGAAAGACAGCTAGGAGTGTTTAGAAATGTTCGGTGAGTAATACAGGTTATAACCAGCACTTTACATACTTATTCTCCTTAATATGTTAAGTGTATTTGAAATCTTAAAAGAAATTCTTACAATGAAAATGCACCACTCTTAACAGTTTTTATCAGTAGGGGGTGTAGTTCACAGATGGCTTTTCGTGTAGTTTCCTAATTTCCATATATCACATATGTAAACAAACAACAAAAAAACCAAACAAAAACGTTATACATCCCTTTTAGTAATTGAAGTTCTTGGTTGTGTCCAGTAATCCTGTACTACCTCTGAGAATGGTGGCCACTTGGCTGGGTAGCAGTTGGTACTCAGTGGAACAGGAGATCTGTTCTTAGTAAAGGGGTGAGCTCAGTGGTGCCCAGGATCTTTGTAGTCAGATAATAGCTGCTTCATTCTTCCATGACTGCATTGACCTATTCTGTAACTCCCTCCTTCAGGTTCTGCACTACCTGGCAATCCAGAAACCTGCAGACCTTGCTCGGCACCTGCTGCCTTGTGTAATTCATGCAGCTGTTCTCAAGGTAAAAGAAGAAGGTAAATGTCTTAACTTGATTAGTCATTAGTTCATTTTTCAAACTGAAAGTAGATTTTGCCTGGCCTCTTTAATGATTGCTATGATCTTTTTTGCAAATAGAAAGTCTGGAAAATATTTCTTCTGTTAAGAAGATTATAAAGCAGATAATATCCCATTCCAGCAAAGTATTGCACTTCCCTAATCCAGAAGACAAAAAATTGGAAGTAAGTTTGCTATGATGTCAGAATTTTGCCAAATGTTCTTCCCACTTGGCAATAAATATTTTAGAAATAATTTTTAAACCCTTTTTGTTTTGCTATCTTCCACCATATGTCTCTTCATTTTATTATTAGGAAATCATCCTTCAAATTACTAATGTGGAAGCTACAATTGCAAGAGCCCGATCACTGAAAGCCAAGTTTGGGACTGAGAAATGCAATCATGAGGAGAAGGAGGAGCTCGAGAGGTATGCAGCATGGCTTGTAGGGTTGTCTGCACAGAGAAAGCTTGAGAGACATTGTAAAAGAATATGGAGATTCTTGAGTTGTCCTCATATGACTTTAAATAAGTATTGATTAGAGACTTAGAAATATATTTGTCATTGGATTCAACCTATACTATATTTCTGAGTATTTGCCAAGTATTCTCACTTTAGAAAAGTCTCCCAGAGTTTCTTTTGTCAAGACTTCCATGTTTGCTCTTGAGGATGGTGGTGCCAGCAGTTTGCTATGGAGGAACTTTTGACTTTGATTCCCTGTGCCCTCCAGTGCATTTGCCCTCACTGTCCCTTGGCCACAATGTGAGATATTCTGTGTTTTTGCTGATACGTCCTACTTGCTTTATTTTTTCAAAAGGTTTGAGATTAGTTATAGCAGAGGTACATGCCTGAGTATCTTAAAAATGTATTTTGGAAGAGTAGTGACCAGATGGCCTAGATAAAGCTTAGGCTTTCCTACTGATGGAGTTTGGCACCATTGCCCTGCCAGTGTAAACTGTCAGTGCCTGACAGTGTAAACCCTGCTCATTTTCCACAGGTATCTCACAGGGCAGTGATCTTTTAAAATGTGGTGGAGAATGTGTTTTCAAATTCATTTATTCAGCCACTTGAGTTTGTCATAGTTTTCAAACTTATTGTTAGCCAGTTAATTCCCAAAGTACTGGTGTTTTGATGTTAAATAATTAGTATTATATGTCAAAGTGTTTGCAATAGTTTTGAATAATATGCCTTTGAATTATATGCCTTTTGTTAAGCAAAATTTTCTGCCAACCTACTTTGCTTTTAAAATTTCTTCATTGTAAGTGAGAAGAATACGCGCTAGCAGCATAAATTCATGAGCAGGTGGTGTGAGCACAGCTGCTCTGCGCCTCTGACTGTTAGCTCAACTGGACAGAGTCTAAGATGCACTTGGAAGTGCATTGTTTCAAGCGCATAATGGTCCTATTTATATTTTGAGATTCTTGCCCAGGAAAACATATTTTGAGCAGACACACATAAGCGCATACCATATACCTCTCACAGGAGTTTTTTTGTGCAGTGGAGTCAGAACCAACTCACAGCTGACCCTTCCACACATTTTTCAAAGGCAGTAAATCACACTATGGAGATTACCTATCCTTCTCCTGTGGAGCACCTGGTAGGTTTGACTCATACACTTTGTGGTTGGGAGTGCAGTTCCTTACATATAAGCCACCAGAGCTTCCTTACCAGACTAAGAACTAGAAATATTGATCATTGTTTGGCTATGCTAGTTTCTGTTGGCTCTCTACTCCCAAAAGTGATCTTTTATTTAGTATAGCATTTCTTAAGCTTCTAATCTGAAAAAGATACACTGAATATTTTATCTTACACTTTGACAAAGAGAATTTTGAGTTTGGGGTTTGTTTTTTTCCCCCTAAAACCAGTTGGAGAGGCATTTGATTGTGAATTTAATTCTGAATATTGGTCAATCATATTCTAACATTTTTACTGCCATTTGGTAGTAGATTTAGTCGATGTCTGTGTGAGGGTTTGTCAGCAGTTAGCCTGGGAGGATTGTCACAGTGTGAACTGAACAGCGTGCTCTCTATCCTCCACTCCTTCTCTCTCAGGTTTGTGAGTGGCCTTTTGGAGCAGCCTGAAGTATTAGTCATTGGAGCAGGCCGGGGACACGCTGGCAGGATCATCCACAAATTATTTGTGAATGCTCAGAGGGTATGTGAGGGTCTTATTTGCTGTTCCCATGATCTTCCCACACTACTACTCCTCAGTAAGATGCAGTTTTGACTTCCACACATGGCTGATTTTACAGCTGCTGCCTCTAAATATGGGCATTGGACTCAAGTATCGAAGAAACAGTGGCTCTTAATTGTGACTGCTAAGTCTTGAGATCCATTTGCTTTCCTACATGGGCTTAAGTAAAATGGTAAGTCTGTCTTAGGGCCTAAATGTCCTAGGTACTCAGCAGTGGCCAGCACTTTGTTATGGAAAACATGTTTATACTTTCAAATTAGAATAGTTTCATTTTACTGTTATTAAACCTGCAAATGGATTCACAAATTAGTTTGAATTGCAAATCTGTTATAATGATAAAGAGATTAACTTTTCCTCAAGAAAGAAGAGAAACTTCAGGTTTTTAGCAGTATAGAAACTGAGACTTCCCAACAAAAAGAAAGTCCATTTTTGAAAATGATCTTCATTTTTTCATCTGTACTAGTGAAAGTTAAAAATTTACATAACACTTTTTGAACCATTCTAAAATTATATAAATGGTCTTTTTTTATAATGGTGACACCAGGTATTGTTATACTGGTACATTTCCTGGTCAGAACGGTGGTGTTATCTAGAAATGACTCTTTCATCAAGACTCATTAGTACTAAAGATTCTGACAGAAGTATTGGTTACTCCTGATTGGTACTTTCATTACATCAGACTGACTTGGTTTTGAGGATGTAATTCTCTGAATCAAACAAGAAAAGAATTTTTGTGAGTATAAATAGCGACTTCATAATTCCTTTTAAGTCATCTGGAACACATTAATCTATTCAAATCAGTGATCAGACTGCTCTGAATGTTTAGCAGAAGCTTAAAAAAATGAGATTTGGGGGCACTGGGCAGAGGGAACTCCTTAGATGTAAAAATTTCAGATTAAAAACCAAGTATTCTACTTCTTAATAAAGTTCTAAGAAACAATAGATGCTTGCTTTGATTTATTCTGTTGTTACCTCTGACATGAAATCAAAACCTAGTATGTTCTTCTATTACATCTTTGCCAGCTCACTACCCAGAAGTGTAAAAGCCTGTATCGTTGTTACCACCGGTGTTCATTTTCCACATATTACACAAATATTTGCCTCCTATATAATTTTTTAAATACTATATTACAAAGATTTAAAGTCTAAAGTACTTTTGTTTTTAATATTGAAAATGTTATTTGTTTTGGATGGATAAGGAAAGTTATTTTCCTTGAAATGGAATAGCTTTCCCTAGCCCCCAGACTGTAAACTAAAGATTCATTATAGATACTTTAGACAATACAAAAAATTATAAAAGAAAAAATTAATCACATTTTCCATTGATCCTTGTCAACATTTAACGTTGAATATATAAATATATGTATATTCCACAAAAATATAGTTACATATTTTATGATATTCTTTCTTCATTAGTAGATGTAGGAGTGTGTCATCTTTTTTTATATTTGTAAACATTTGTTCTCTTGAACTGAAAAAGGCTTGCCTCAGCACACATTGTACAGCCTTGCAAATGACACAGAAATTGAAAAAAAGGTTCCTTGTTCGTAAGTGCAATGAATCTTTGCCGTCCAGTGAGTCATCTTTTTTTAGTGTCCCTATTAATACTGTATTCACAATTGATTTCCTATTTATGGATACTTAAATTGTGCATTTCTCACACACTGTATGATTTTAAAAGATTACAGCCTTTCAGACCTTGTAAATATTTGTTTTCAGCAATGTTACATTACTTAGCCCATAGAACTCAAAGCTCATTGCTGTCCGGAACCAACTTCATAGCTCACCTTTCATTGGGTTTCCGAGACTTTAAATCATACAGAAGGAGATTGCCCATCTTTCCCCTGTCAAGATACTAGTAGATTCCGAAGAGTTACTGGTGGATTTGAACCACAGAGAGGCATGGTCAGTGGTGTCCATCCCTATGGACGGCTGCACCAGAGCCCCTGATAGAAGCTGTAGAGGAACACAATATATACGCAATCTGCTTAGTGTACTTTTTAAACTCAGACCTTAGCGTGTGAGTGAGGTATACTGCTAATGTTACAATAAACTGATAGCATACTAATTTTACTAATCAAGGTTAAAACTATTTTAAAGATAAAATGGTGCTAAAAAATTTTATAGCACATATGATCATTTATTTTATGCACTTGAAATTTTGCCTTAAAATAGAAATTCTTTATAAACTTAGTGCTTTTGTAACATGTATCTATTTAAATTATATTCAGAAAATAAATGATTCTTAAATCACTAGATTATTTTTTAATCCATGAACGTCTTAATTTTCTAATACAAGAGCTATATTTTTGTTGTACCATGTTCCCATTAAATGACTCTTGTACTTCACCTGTTGAGCCATCAGATGCATGCCTAGTGGGATATGTCTGCCTTATTTGACAGTTAGGTGTAGTGTGTATGTGTGTGACTTTGTCTTGATATTCTTTTGTTAGGATCATGTTCCTTATGTAGTGCATGCTAAATAATCTTGAAATCTCTTGTCTAGCCCTTTTTAAAACCATCTTGCTTGTTTCCCTTTCATCACTGTTTCTTTTTTCACCCTTCCTCAAGCTGACTGAATCTTCTGATGAGGTAACAAAATAGCCTTTGTCCCTCATAGTTCCTGTTCTTTCCCCATCCCTCTTAACTTCATGAAGTCATTAAGACTAATCACCTCTTTAACAGTCTGGATTTGGTGTACCTTCTTGCTGGTGTTTAGCATAACATGATTTCATGTTTCTATTACCAAAATGATTGGTTTTTTTGTTTTGTTTTCTCCCAAAACTAATAATTTGTTGAACATATGTATTAATCCGTTTAAAATGAGAGACCTAATTAAATATTTGATGAAATAGGTATCTTTTAAAAGATCTCTTCTTTAGTGACCAGTTGTTCCATGGACTTTTACCACTTCTAGATCCCATTAACAAAACCAAATTCCCAGTTTAAACTGGACAAGTGAATCTTAAAAAGAATTTACTAAGAGTTAAGACAAAAAACATCTTACTGTAGAGAAACAATAGACCAAGAGCATCAGACTTGGACTTGGGTCATTGCTAGGAAAAACATTTCTAAATCAGCACAGCTCTATAATACTGTCTCTTCTCGTTAGTTCCTGGATATGGCCCTCTGTTTTCAAAGCAGATTGCCTGACGGTTCTTATGCCTTCTGTTTATATCACCAATTGATTTCTAATTCCTGGCTGCTCATGTAGTGTTTCAAGTTTCTTACATTGTCTATGTTACGGTTTTTGAATAATCATAACATAGCTGGCTGCATTACTGAATAATGTGGAACATTTTGATGTATATTATCATGTTTATTCATCTGTCTTTCAAAAATATCTAAGTTTTACATTTGATTCTCTTTTGAATGTAACATTTTATTTCTTCAAGGCTGTAACCACCATGGCTCCACCAGAGGAGGAGTTGAAGAGAATGGGCTGCCCAGAAGAGAGAAGGCAGAACTCCTCATCAGACTTCCCACCCCCGGCTGGCCGGGAGTTCATTTTACGAACCACCGTGCCCCGCCCAGCGCCCTATTCCAAAGCTCTGCCCCAGCGGATGTACAGTGTTCTCACCAAAGATGACTTTAGACTTGCTGGTGCCTTTTCTTCAGATACCTCCTTCTTCTAATTACTTTAGTGTTACCTCATTTATAGCTTCAGAGACAGTGCTGCCTCTTTCTAAGGGAGGCGGGGCTGCCAGTCGGAACCTAAGGAGCCTTTCTTGTCAAAAGAGCAGGAACCATACCAGCACTTGAAAGACTACCCAGTGCGAAGCTTGGGAAATTCTGTATCTTGATGGTAGTAGAGAGGAAGGGCTTGAGCTGTTGAAAGATAGCCATCCCAAAGAGGTGCCCTTGTACATATGGTGGGCAAAAAGATAGTAGGTCTCTGTACTTGGACTGATGGGATAGGGATTATTCTTTTTGTGACTGTCCTTCAAGGCTGCTATTATCTTGGACTCATAGGCTGTGTGTACACTTAGTGGTTGTACTTATTATCATTATTTATCAGGTATGAAAAATAGAACTGTTAACTCAGATTTCTAGGTATTTTGTTGGTAGCATCTCTTCTCAGAATCTTATGATTTGAAAAGACAAAGAGATACTCTGTTTATTCAATCACCTGGTAGTCATCTTCAGTTTACTGATTCACTTTTGATGAACATTTTAAATATTATAGGGCAAAATGTAGATTTTTCATGTAGTTTATCTGTTTTTCATATAATTGTGACCTAAATGTATTCATCTGATAAAACTGGCTATTAAAAGCCACTGCAAATTAGTTTTATAGATAAAAGATTTATTTTCTCATATTTGTTTGTTTTGTCTTGCCATGTAAGAGATCTCTTGCTGTGCAGCATGCATTTCCTTTACTGGCTGGGCACTGTGTTTAATGAAGTAGAGATGAGCACATGCTCATACACAGCTTTGGTACATATGGATTATGATGCTGTTTGTATCATGAGTTATGTGTGCTAATGAGTACATGATTTTCTGAGTGTGCAATTTTGCTTCCGTGTTTTAGATTAAATGGAAACAGTGTAGAGGCATACAAAGTATTTGTGTTGTGGCATACAATAGAAAAATAACAGCAACATATATCTAGTTAGGTGCGAGTCAGGATTTTTTATTGAGTCTGTCGCTATATGGCCTCTGTTTGGTACTGTTAAACCTATTTTTTTGCCTAAAACTTTCACTTTACTCCAAAGTTAGAAATAATCATGTTGAAACATAAACTGCACTTCTATAACATTAAAGAATTAATAGAACTCTAGCCCTTTGCTGTATTTTTTTAAAAAATATATATCTAATCCTGTGTGTTCAGTGTATATGTGCACACACATCTGTTTGCAATTGATGTAGAGTTGGCCGTGGCTGATTGTCTCTTGGCGTTTACAGTATTTTTCTCTGAGATGCTGGTGTTTTTTACGGCAGGTGAACTATGCAGATGCAATCTTGAGAATTAATGTGCTTTACCAAATGTTAGAAGAAAGAGCAAGTAGAAAATGTGGATTCAGTGACAGATTTTCTCTACTTTCTAATGAAGAAATTAATAACACAATGGACAGGTTGGACTTTAAAATGGCTTCATAAATCAAATAAAAAGGAGAATATTGTGTTCAGTGGCCAGTTTTCTCCCCTCTAATGGTTATTTCAATCTTGCGTCACTTAGTTATGTGCTGTCTCACATTTTCCTGTTTGTCCCCTACTTACTTGTGCAAAGCAGAAGTCTCAAGACAACTGTGCCTTTTAAATGGCAACTGCCCTTTAGTACTTTCCTTGCAGTTGTTTATTTCATGGATATTTTTATTGCTTACTTTTTATCGGAAACTGTACAAGGCAATGAAGATAAACCAAATGGATGGTTTAGTGATCTCCCTGTTAGGTAGAGAATGTTGACAAGACCTGGCCACAGACTGCAGTGTGGCCAGCACAGTTCTTTGAACAAATGCAGTAAAAGTCTAATATTTGTGTATTGATATCATCTGTGGGGGAGCTCTGGTGCATGGTCTGTAAGGAGTTGTGCTGCTAACTGAATTCCGTGAGTCTGTGGGAGACAGCTGCACAATCTCCTTCTCTGCGATGAGGTGTACACCCTCAGAAGCCCAGTGGAAAGCAACACTGAGTCAGTCCCGACTAACAGCAATATCTTAGAGCAAGATAGCATTTATGAAAGAAATTGTTCACGCTGACTTTAAGGATCAGGAGTGACATCCCAAAGGAGAGAGTTTTTAGATTGAGACTTGTTTTGTAAAGAACACCAACAGTAGTTCCTCCCAACCCTGTATGTTTGCCTCGTTCACTGTGACTGCAGCTACTCCCATCGAGAAGGGAAGGTTATTTTCAAATCCCTCAAGTCTGGATGTAATGGCAGTAGGTTTTAGGGTGGGTTTCTCGTCAGTGAGTTCTTAGCAAATGTGTGACACAATAGAAATGTGAACAATGCATCGCACCTTTGCATTCTCTTCCTGCTGAGATCCTGAAGAAGAAGAGACAACTCTGATTTGGTATGCAGTAAAAACTAATATTGTTCTTGGGGGTTTTGCTGTTTCTGTCCTGGAGAGAGTGAAGCCTCCTCAGAGGCAAAGATTGTAGCTCTGTCTCACGTCCTTGGGCATGTTGTCAGGAAGACCAGTCCTTGGAGAAGTACATCATACTTGGAAGGGTGGAGGGACAGCACAGGCGAGGAAGACCCTGGATGAGACGGATTATCTTCGTGACTGAGGTAATGTAGGTAGGTGTGTTGGAGAGAGACTGACTCAAGAGAGAGCAGGGCTCAGAGCTATTTAAATATGTTGTTATTTTGTTGTTATGTGCCATTGAGTTGTTTGCAACTCATAGCGACCCTATGCATAACAGCCCTAAACCCTACTCTATCCTGCGCCAACCGCACCGCCTCTGACACACCCATCCCGATTACCCCAGTCACAGAATCAATCCATCTCATAGAGGG
>NW_006399760.1:975038-991247 GCF_000299155.1 Elephantulus edwardii | reverse complement strand
CCTGGTGTGCAGACTCTCATTTTCACCGACTTCGTCCCTCACCTGCTCTTCACCAAGAAACCCCTCGAGTTTCTTGTCACGACCGTGGTCGGGTGGTCGGTGACAGTAAAGGTTAAGGGAGTGGGCTATTAAAGTAAAGAGTTTCTTTATAAAGATGAAAGAGAGAAAAAAAGATTATTATAAGAACCTTAGACACTAGGATCTGCAAGTATTACAAAAGTTATGCTCAAGGGGCTTTTAAAAAAATTATATACACATTGTTAGGAGTCATGTGTACAATAGCTCTCAACTATCCTGAGCCAATCTCACTGTCTCCAACAGTTCTGACCCTATTACCCCAGTTAGTTTGTCAATCCATCTCATCCAGGGTCTTCCTCTTCTGCGTTTTCCCTCCATTCTTCTAACCATGATGTCCTCCTCCAGGGACTGGTCCCTCCTGGCAACATGCCCAAGGTATGTTTCAAAATCCTTGCCTCTGGAGAGCAACTAAATTTCACCCTCTCTGAGATAGACTTGTTTGTTCTCTTGGCAGTTGATAGTATGTTCAGTACTCTTCTCTGGTATCTCAACTCAAAGGCATCAACTCTTCTGTCATCTTTAGTCATTGTCCAGCTCTCTGAATAATAGCAAGTAATTGCAAAGACCATGGCCTGTATCAGGTGCACCTTCGTCTCTAGATTTACGTCTTTGCACTTCAGCACTCTGGAGAGGTCCCTGACAGCTGACTTTCCCATAGCAATTCATCTCTTGATATCCTGGCTGCTGGTTCCAAGAGTGTTAGTTGTGGACCTGAGCAAGCTGAAATTCTTAACAATCTCAATCTCTTTTCCATCTGTCATGGTGCTGCCAATTGGTCCAGTGGTGAGAATATTTTCTTAATGTTGAGCTTCAACTCAGAATGAAGACTACAATCCTTGACTTTCTGTAGCAGATGCTTTTGGTTCTCCTCAGTTTCTGCAAGCAAGGTTGTGTCATCTGTATAACATAGGCTGTTGATCTTCCTCCAATCCTGATGTTACATTCCCCCTTGTAAAGACTAGCCTCCCAGATTATCTGTGCTGCATTTAGGTTGAAGAGGTATGGAGACTGGATGCATCCCTAATGCACTCCTTTCCTGATTTTGAACTGTGCAGTGTTTCCTTGCTGTTATGACAACTACCTCCTGATTCAGGTATATTCCCCAAAATAAATGCCAATTCAACCATTTCCACATGTACAATTAGTGATTCTAATAATATTTAAGTTGTACACACTCTTTTCTGTATTATTCCACCCCCATTAAAATAACTGCTTCCTAAATGTGAAGTTGCTGTTGTTACTTTGATCCCATCTAGATAATTCCTAACAGGGACGTAATGCTCAAGACAATTTTCACTTTTTAAGCAAATGGAAATTCCAAAACCTTATGTGTGCTCATGTTAAACCTGGATACTATTGAAGAAATAGTTGTCTGAGCAAAGCAAGGAAACACTGCTTTTGTTTTAAATCAGGAAAGGTGTGTTAGGGCTGTATCCTTTCTCCAGACCTATTCAATCTGCATAGTAAGCAAATCTTTTTAGAAGTTCAACTTTGTGGAAGAATGAGATAGGATCAGAAGAAGACTCAATAATCTGTGTTATGGAGGTGATACAACCTTGCTTGCAGACACTGAAGGAGACTTGGATATGCCAACAGTCTTTAACGTGGATTACATTCCAACATAAAATAAAAATCCTCACCACTGGACCAAAAAGCAATGACAGGATTGATTGTGTCGTCGAGTACCATCACATTGGAATCAACCCACAGCTGATCCTGCAGCGGGTTAGAGAGGTGCTTAATTGCACGGGAGGAGATTGTCCATCCTTCTGTAACATCAGGATAGAGGGAGAAAAGATGGAAGTTGTCAAATTACATTTTACTTAGACCAATAATCATCACTCATGGAAGCAGCAGTCAAGAAACAAGAGTCCTCGTGTTGGGAAAATATGTTGTCAAAGACCTCTCTGAAATGCTAAATCACAAGGAAGTCAGTTTAAATACTAAGGTGTTCCTGATCCAGGCTACAGTAGTAATTGCTATCTATGCCTCTGAAAAGGAGATCTGGTGGCTTAGTGCTAAGAAGCTGCACTGCAATCCTAAAGGAACCCAGTTCTAATCTGCCAGCTGAGAAGGATTGGGCAGTCTTCCCCTGTGCAATTAACTGCCTCAGAAAACCCACAGGAGGATCAGCTATGGGTTGGTTCCCACTTGACAGCAACACAACAACAAGGGCAATTTGCTTATTCAGCCACCATGCCTCCAAAGAGGAATCAAGAGCATTTTTAAATTCGTCATTTTCCTTTTTGGTAAGCGTTCTACTGAATCTTTGATAAAAATCATCAGTAATGGCAGGCAAGCACTATGGTGTTCTGGTCTCGTGGCAAAACGGGCAGTTGTTCATGGAGGCAATTAGCTATGCCAAGTCCCCCTCCCTCTGTTGCTCCAGGTGAATGTAGAGCAATCGATAAGCACTTGGAAGCTCATAAAATGCCAACTGAGATATAGATGATGATGATGTGTGTGTGTAGCTCACATGTTTGCCAAACTGTTTACAACTATACAGCTTACTGATACCCATTGCAATAATAATTGGCTAGTCTCCCAAAAAGTACATGAATATGATCATAAAATGTGAGGCTGTTTTACTTTTTAAGTTTATATTGATTTTGTCCTTAGTCTGGTGGCTTAGTGATAAGGACTAGCACTGCCGGTCCAAAGGCAGGTGGTTCAAATCCACCAGCTGCTCAGGGCAATCTCTCATAGTTGATCTCTGAAAACCTACTATCAGCTATGAGTCCATTCTGAGCCTACTACACAAAGCAACAATAATGATACAACATAGACTCTGTGTCATGATCCTGGGTCTCAAACCAAAGAACTGTGCAATCAGTAAGGATGGAATATCACAAAGTCATTGCCACTGTTAGAACCAATCCCAAGCTGGCCTTCTGCTCCGTTCTCTTTCCGAGCTGTTTAGATTTCACACCACTGGAGAAGCTCAGCCTTTGGGTTTAGCTGCACAGCTCACTATGGACTAAGTCATCAGAACACCCCTTAATTAAATCACAGTCCTAGTCAAATATAAGGGGAGTTCCCCTAGGATGTGGCCTGAAAATAAAAGGAGGAAGGCAAGGCAACACTAAGTATCACTGGTCATCGTCATGTGCCATCGAGTCAGAACCGACCCACAGCTGACCCTCTTGCAGCTTTTCAGAGGCAGAAAATAACATGACTGGAGATTGGCACCAAGAAATAATTGGCAGAGAAGTAAAGTGAGCCTGTCAGGGTCCCAGCCCTGCACTCGGAAGCTCTTTCACCCTCCACCCAATACCCAGGATACAGCTAGTGAAGGGAACAAAGCCTTTCCTCCAAATGCATGAGCAGACCTTCCCCTAGAGCTGGTATCCTGAATCTGGGCATTCAACACTCTTAACTAGATAGGAAAAAGACACCTTACTAGGAAAGGTGGAGGTGCAACAAAAGAGAGGAGGATCCCCAAGGAGATGAATTGACACAGTGACTGCACCAGTGGGCCCAACTGTGTCAGAAAGAGGATGGGACAGGACAGGACAGGGTTCAGGTCAGCTGTTCATAGCGCTCTATTCGAGGGCACCTAACAACAACCAACAGTTAAGAATAACATTTATTAAAGCCACCCACTTGTGTTACCACTGCTATAGCAAGCAGCATTAGACAATTAAGACATTGCTGGCCCCTCCTTTCCCTGCTCTCCCACTCATCAACTAGAATCTGTGCACTTTTGATTTTGATATGCGAGGTCAGACAATAGTTGTCCCCTTTTGATTGACTAATTTCATCCAGCATCCATATTGTACCATGTCTTAACAGATTTCATTTCTTAGCTGAGGAGTGATCCTCTGTATGTAGGGACATTATATTTTTATCCATTCATTGGTTGGTCGGCATTTAGGTTGTTTCCGCCGTTTGGTTGCTGTGAACAGTACTGTAGTGACAACAATGACATAGAGCTCGGTTGGCCTAGTGGACAGAAAGTGATGCTACCAAGCCAAAGGTGGGTGACTTTAATCTGTGGCCCTCAGGCCTGTTTTTCATTAAACATTTTTCTAGGTCCTATAGCCCTGGTCTGTCCACTTGCTGTACAAAGGTCACTTGTGGTTGCTGTGAAGCCAAACACTGTGACACTGATGATTCAAATGTGATAATGGTTACCCATGGTGGACAGTGTGTGGTGGAGCTCTCTGCTTAAAACAAGTTTGGAAGCAGGAGTGACATCCACTTCCAAAGTAGCTTGCCTCTCTAAACTCTATGAATGTGGAGAAACGATGAAAGTTTTACAAGTGTTCAGGTCTTTCGTTCATAGGGTCGCTATGAGTCACCTACAACCCAATAGCACTTAACAACAACAACAACTGTAGTGAACATTGATGTACAAGTGTTTGAGTCGGCTTTCAAGTGTTTTGAGTACCTAGGTGTAAAATTACTGGGTCACAGAGTTGTTTTGTTTTCGGTTTGTGAAGAACCATCTTAGAGTTTTCCACAATGGACTATACCATCTTGCACTTTTACCAGCAGTGGTTGAGGGACCTCTGGTGACCTAGTGGTAAGAAGCTGCACTGCAATCCCAAAGGCACCTGGTTCAATTCCACAAGCTGCTCTGTGAAACAAGGGTGGTCACTTCCCTCCTGTGTGTTTACTGCCTGTGAAAACCTGCTGGAGGGTCAGCTATGGGTCATTTCCAACTCGACAGCACACAACAACAATGACACCAGCAGTGGTTAAGGGTGGCAATTTCCTTATATCCTTGCCAACATATTTGATTTTTTTTTTCATTTTATCTAAGCTGTTCTCCCAAAGTGCCATGGTATCTCAATGTGTTTTTAATTCTCATCTTCCTGATAACTAATGACACTGAGCATCTTTTTTCATGTATACAGTGGTCATTTGAATGCTATCTTGGTGAAATGTCTGTTCAAATGCTTTTGCCCACTTATGATTGGATTGGTTCTCTTTTTGTGGTTAATTAGTCTGTTTTATATGTATTTTAGTTATTGGATCCTTAATGGATATTCTCTTACTGGTTATCTTTTCACTTTACACTAAAGTCTTTTAATGAACAAAATTTTCTATTTTTGGTGAGATCCCATTTATTGATTTTTATCTTTCCTTGTATGTGTGTGCTTTTTAAAAATTTTGTTTCAGGTCAAGTTATAAAGCATTAATTTTCATTCAACCATTCATACACATTTTGTTCTATGGCACTCACACCAACATTGTTGGCATGTGTCATCAAGTAATTATGACTCATAGGAAAAACATTTCCGAACCTTACCCTGTCCTGTGCCGTCCTTACTGTCTCTGATACGCTCAAGCCTATTAGTCATCGTGTCAATCCATCTTGTTGGAGGTCTTCCTCTCTTTCTCTGACCTACCTTTCCCAGCATGATGTCCTTTTCCAAGGACTGGTCCTTGCTGACAGTATACCCAAAGTATGTGAGACAAAAGTTCATCATCTTTGCCTGAAGAAGCACCCTTCCTCCAAGACACTTCCTCCAAAATAGACTTGTTTGTTCTTTTAGCAGTCCATTGCATATTCAGTACTCTTCTCCAGCACCACAATTCAAAGGCATTAAATCTTCTATCCTTATTCACTGTCCAAGTCTGAGATGCATGTGAATTAATTGAAAATGCCATGGCTTGAATTAGGTGCACTGTAGTCTTTAAGCTGACAGTAAATTTTCCTAAGGTAGCATGTGTTTTGGAAGCAGGAGTGGCATCCACTTCCTAAACCACATGCCTCCGGAAGCTCTATGAACTTTGAGAAATGTCGATAGTTGTCACTATGAGTTGTGCTCAACTCAAAGGCAATCAACAGCAACAACACATTTTAATTTCTTAATATCCATAATGAAATTACACTTTCCCCCGCTTCTTCTTTGTAATACTGATACCATTACTCTTTCTATGCCACTCTGTGCCTTCCTTTCCTTAATTGATATTGTGCAGACAATCCCTTTATTTGTATATTGCTTTTTTCTTTATTCATCTTAATATTTACTTATCACTTGTTTACTAATTTTACTTCTCTCTCCTCCACATTCTTGCTAACCATCAAAAAATTATTCTGTGTATAAATCTTTCTTTAGCTGTTCAAAGTAGTGTCTTAAATAATATTTGTCTTTTTCTGACTGACAGAACTTAGCATAATTTCTTCCATATGCATCCTTGATATGCAGTGTTTTGAGAAATCTCTGTTAGCTTTTAATATTGCATAGTATTCCATTGTATCAGTTTCTTTATCCATTTGTCCACTGATGAACACTTAGGTTGTTTGCATCTCCTTGCTACTGTAAATAATTCTTCAGTGAACATCACTTTGCGTGTATCTATGTGCTTGTGTTGCAGCTTGTGTTTTCTTAGAATGTTTACCTACTAGTGGGATCGCCTGATCAAATGGTATTTTTTTTATCGCAATATTAAACAGTCACACAGTTTTAAAATGGTATTTCTATTTCCCGTGTTCTAAGTAACTGTTTTCCATAGTGGTTGCACCATTTCACATCTTCCCTCAGCAGTGTGTCAAAGTTCAATCTGTCCACATCCTTACCAGCATTTGTTTGCTATTTTATTGATGTTTACTAGTATTGCTGGGGTGAAATGATATCTCGTTGTTTTGATTTGAATCTCTCTAATAGCTAATTATCTTGAGCCCATCTTCATGTGTCTGTTTTGCTATTGTATTAGATAATCCATTGTTAAAAGATTGACATAACAGCATTACTCTTGGATTTTCTTCCAGGTATGCTCTAAATCCATTGTAAATTTGGTGGTTGTGTTGTTTTGTGTTGCTTTTTAAAATTTTGTTATTTTGAGGCATGAAACCCATTTCACTTTTTTCTGCATGTTACTTATAACCCTTGTCAAAAATCAGTTGATGTGTGAATTTATTTCTGGACTCTCAATTCTACTTTATTAGTTTATGTGTCCTCTGTTGTTATTCTTGTTATACCAATATCAGGCTGTTTGATTACTGTGAATGTAAACTATGTTTTAACATCAGAAGTTGTGACTCCTCTTACCTGTCTTTTAACATTGCTTTAGCTTTTGGGGGCTTCTTGCCATGTTTAGTGAAGTTGAAGATTTGTTTTTCCTATTCTATAAATAAGAATGTTGAATGTATAGGTATTTTGATTATGTTGCCATTTTAATACTACTGTACCTTAAAACCCAAGAACACTAAACATCTTTCCATGTACTTAAGTCTTCTTTAATGTCAGCAGTATTATATTATTTTCAATGTAAAAGTCCACTATGTCCTTGGTTAGGTTTATCCCTTCTTCTTGTTGCTGTTAAGTGTTGTCGAGTCGTAGATGGCTCATAGCGACCATATGAATGTAAGACCTGAACACATGTATAACTTTCATCATTTCTCCATGCTCATAGAGTTTCCAGAGGCAAGCTATTTTGGAAGTGGATGCCACTCCTGCTTCTAAGCTTGTTTTAATTGGGGAGCTCCACCAAACACTGTCCACCATGGGTAACCATTATCACATTTGACACATCGGTGTCACAGTATTTAGCATCACAGCAACCATGAGTTACCTCTGTACAGTGAATGGACAGACTAATGCTATACCATGTAGAAGAATCCCTACTTAGATTTATTTTATTCTCTTAGTTGTAACTATAACTGGAATTATTTTCCTGATTTTCTTCTCAGATATTTCACTGCTAACATATAGAAACCAAACTAATTTTTGTTTGTTGGCCTTGTATTTTAAACTTTGCTCGAATCCTCTACTAGCTCTAGGTGTTTCCTTGAAAACTCTTTATAAGATTTTCAATAGATAGATTAATAACATCCACAAATAGAAATAATTTTACTTCTATTTACTTTTCTAGTCTGGAAACCTTTTACTTATTTTTCCTTGTCTTATTGCTCTGGCTAGAAGTTCTAATAGAATACTGAATAGATATAATGGTAGTGGCATCTTTTGTCTTGTTCTCAGTTTCCACGGGGAAGATCTCAATATTTATCCATTAACTATTGTGTTGGCCATTGACTTTTCTTTTTTACCCTGAATCAGAATGAGGAATATTCTTTACATCCCATTTTTTTTAGGAATTTCATCAAGAAAAGTATTGATTTTTATCAAGTATTTTTCTGCATAAATAGATATGATCACTTGATTATTTGCCTTTGTCCTAATGATGTGATATATTACACTGATTTTCCAATGTTGAAACATTGCTGGACTCTTGAAATAAACTCCTCTTGGTTGTAGTATATTGTTTGTAATACACTGTTGGATTCTGTTCCTTAGCATTTTGTTAGAATTTCTGCATCTCTTGTTAAAAGACATACTGGATTGTACTTTTCCCATGGTACCTTTTTCTGGCTTGGGTGTTGCAGTTATGTTTACTACATAGGATGAATTTGGGATAGTTCTTCCTTCTCTCTTACTTTAGAAGAGTTTAAGCAATCTTGGTATCAAGTCTTTTCTAGATGTTTGTTAGCGTTTCCCAGTGAAGCTGTTTATTGAAAGACCTTTTTGTTATTGTTGGAAGATTATTTTTTTTGGGGGGGGGGTCATTGATCCAATCTCTTCACTTCACATGCTTTAATGAGAATATTTCTTCTTGAGTCAGTTTAAGTAGGTTGTATACTTTTAAGAATTTGTTTCATTGAGGTTATTTGGATGCTCTGTTTTTGTTATGTGCCATCGAGTTGAGTATGAGTCATATGAACAACAGGTCTGAACCTTGGCCTATCCGGTGCCAACCTCACAGTCTCTGTCACACTCGAGCCCATTGCTACAGTCACTGTGTCAGTCCACTTGGTTGAGTTTCTTCCTCCTTTACTCTCCCTCCACCTTTCCAAGCGTGTTGCTCCTCTCCTAGGAATA
Organism: Elephantulus edwardii; assembly: GCF_000299155.1. NCBI lineage: Eukaryota > Metazoa > Chordata > Mammalia > Macroscelidea > Macroscelididae > Elephantulus > Elephantulus edwardii. Next base: position 982,341 of record NW_006399760.1, on the reverse strand, counting down.
GTCTCTCCGAGAGACATGCCCAAAGTATGTGAGACAAAGCTTCATCTTCCTTGTCTCCAATGAGCATTCTGTCTATACCTTCTTCTAAACAGATCTGTTTGCTCATTTGGCACTCCATGGGATATTGAGTACTCTCCTCCAACACCACAACTCAAAGACATTGATTTTATTTTTCTTCTGACATCCTTATTCATTGTCCAGCTCTCAGCAGCATAGAAAGTGATTGAAAAGATCAGAGTATGAATCAGGCACACCTTAGTCTTCAAACTAACATCACTGCCCCTCAGGAATTTGGAGAGATCCTTGACTGCATACTTACCCAGTACAATGCGTCTCCTGATCACATGACTGCTGGTCTTAAATGTATTGCCTGTGGATCCAAGTAATGAAGTCATTGAGAGTTTCAATCTTTCCCCAATCTATCATGTTGCCTATTGGTCTAGTAGTGAGAATTTTTGTTTTCTTGATGTTGAGATGCCATTGATATTGAAGGGTGCAGTGTTTGATCTCCCACATTGTTTCAAATCCTCCTCACTTTCAGCAAGCAATGTGTCATCTCCTTAATGTAGGGTACTGATGGGATTTCCTCCAATCCTAATGATACATTCTTCTTCATAGAATCCAGCTTCTCAAATAATTTGCTCAGCATAGAGATTGAATAGATATGGAGAAAGGATACAATTCTGACACACACTTAATTTTAAGCCTAAGTGTTCATTTGCTCTTGGTCTAGGTATAGGTTTCATGTTAGTTTGTTTAGAGAAATTGAATTTTCTATTTCTAGTCTATCAGTTAACACTTTCATTTTTTAATTTGTACTTTAAAAATGTAGCTAAAATTTTATTCGTTTTAGTGAACTTTTCAAAGAAAACTCATTTTCTTTTTTTTCTGTTTTTAATCTTCTGTTCTGATTTCTGATATAGTTGAACTTAGCTTGCTCTTTCTGGTTCCTCAAACTGTGCAGTTCTCATTCTCTATTTGTAGAGTTAGACTATAGATTTGAGATCTTTTTTTCTTATATAGGCATTTATAACTATATGTTTTCCTCTGAGTACCATCTTTGTTGCATACATTGCATTTTTATATGTGTGCCTTCATTTTCATTTGACTAGACAACTGTGGCTTCAAGTTATACATTGAATTACTGGTAGACTAATAGTGTGTTTTAAAGTTTCCATATGTTGCACTGCAATCCCAGAGGTGCCGGGTTCAAATGCACCAGATGCTCTGCTGGAGAAGGAGGGATGATCTCCTCCTGTACCAGTCAGATCCGATTTGACGGTACACACACAAAAAATAATAAAGAATTTTTAAAAATAATTGTTTCCATGTGTATATATTCTTCAGGGTTTTTTATTATTTCAGGGTTCTCCCCCCTTTCTATTCTCCTCTCATCCCTCTTGGGTAACTCACTAGTGGAACCTCCTGTCATGTCAGGAAGAACCATATAAAGGTTGTCCCATGGTGAGGAAGTGAGGGCTTCTGCCTACAGCCAAATAAGCCAGTTTGGAAGTGGGCTTTCCTCAGCCTTACAATGACTGCAACCTCAGTTGTTGTTGTTATGTGCCGTCGAGTCGCCTGCGACTCATAGCGACCCTATGTACAACAGCCCTAAACTCCGCTCTGTCCTGTGCCAATTGCACTCTCTGACACTCCCATCCCAATTATCCCAGTCACTGAATCAATCCACCTCATAGAGGGCCTTCCTCTCCTGCGCTGTCCCTCCACCCTCCCAAGCATGATGTCCCTCTCTAAGGACCGGTCTCTCCTCACAACATGTCTAAAGTATGTTAGACGGAGCCTCAAAATCCTTGCCTCCAAGGAGCCACCCGGTTTAACCCTTTCCAGGACAAATCTGTTTGTTTTCCTAGCAGTCCATGGTATTCTCAATACTCTTCTCCAGCACCACAGCTCAAAGACATCAATTCTCCTTCGATCCTCCTTGGTCATTGTCCAACTCTCTGATGCATAACAGGTTCTGGTGAAGCAGGGAGCTAGGGTGGGAAGCTGGGAGGAGAGGAGCACTCCAGGCTGAGCTTCACTGCTGTGAGGCTCCAGGACAAGCGTGTGGGGTGGTGTGAGTTTGCAACAACTTCCCGGCTGTTTAGGAAGAACCTTTGCTATGAATCCAAGCCTCTTTCTGTGTACGTGGAGAAGCTGTAACCATGCTTGGAAGGGAGGATCGAGGCTGGGCATAGCCAGCCCTAATCTATGACAGGAGCAGTGGATAAGGAGGAAGTGGGAGCATCCACAGACTTGGATCTCTGGATATGAGCAGGGAGGTGTGGCCTTGCACATCCAGCTAGGAATCCTGTGCAGCCAGCTGCCCTGTCATGGGAAGGGAGCCCCGGGCACAGGCTTTGTGACAGGTTAGCACTTGGCCACAGCAGCCACAGCACAGCCACTGGCCACAGACAGTGCCTTGCAGCAGGAGCTGCCCTCTCTAATTTCTGCCCTTGAGCATGGGATTATGTGGGAAGTTCCCACTGCTTATTGCGTCATAGAGTCCTCTGTGCACATGAGCAGGAGGCCACAGCCAGGGAGCAGGTCGAGCTGGGCTTTCAGCAGCATCCTGGGCCCCACATGCTCACTGCAAACACTTGTCAGTGGCCAGCAGCTCCCGGGGCTAGCAGGACTGTGTGGTCCTATGCGATGTGGGTTGGAACTTTCCTTTAGACCTCCAGCCTTCTGGCAGTTGGATAAATAATGATTTGTCAGGCCTATTTATTCACATCCTTCCTTCTCAGCCCTATTTATGGCTCAGACCATTCTTTATTTTCACCTGACTTATATAATGAGGGAACTGCATGCTCAGTAACCTACTGTCATTCTCCTGTGTTATCCTGACTGCATGAAAAAGGAAGTATTTTTAGAGTGTGAATTTCCCAAATGCTTTTGACTATTCTGGGACAGAGACAGTAATGTCATGGAGGGAAGAGGAGAGTGAGGAGAGAAACCAACATTCTATTCAATAACTAGAGAGGGAATCTCTATTATATGCTTACCCTGAAGGCAGCAAGCACGTCTGTGGCAGTTTGAATCTAACAACTGTTTTGAGGTGGAAAGGTGGACAATCTCTCCTTAAATTTACAGACTCAGAAATCCATGGAATTCAACTGTGAGTAGGTTCAAACTCACTGGCAATGAGTTTGAGATGATGAGTTAATGGGGTAGATATACAAGACCTATATATAGGAATCAAGGACTCTGGATCATTGTATCTAACCCCTTAGTTAAAAGTCAACTCTTAAAAAGTTAAAAACTTTAGGGGAGCTCTGGTGGCCTAGTGGCAAGAAGCTGTACTGCAATCCCAGAGGTACATGGTTCAAATCCACCAGATGCTCTGCCGGAGAAGGAGGGACAATTTCCTCCTGTACCAGTCAGATCTGATTTGATGGTACATGCACACACACAAAAAAAAGTTAAAAACTTGAATATAAAATAGAAAGGTAGTAAGAAGTTTAGAATATCATGAGTAAAAATACAATTTTAAAGTAGATAAGACTTCTCAAATAAGACTATAATCACAAAACAACTATGAGATATCATCTCACCCCAGTCAGAATAGCAAAGTTTAACAGAACAACAAGCAACAAGTGCTGGCGAGGTTGTGGAGAAACTGGAATCCTTATTCACTGTTAGTGGAAGTGTAAAATGGTGCAACCACTGTAGAAGGCAGTGTGGCGCTTTCTCAAAAAGTTGCAAATAGATAAAGCATTTGACCCAGCAATTCCACTACTGGGAATATACTCCAAAGAGACCATAACTGACATCTAAGCAGATATATGCACACCCATGTTTACTGCAGCTTTGTTCACAATAGCAAGGAGTTGGAAACAACCTAAGTGCCCATCAACAAACGAATGGATAGAGAAGCTGTGGTATATTCACACAACGGAATACTACACTGCATTGAAAAACAAGGAACTCATGCAATATTATTCAAAATGGTTGGCCTTGGAGGACATTATGCTGAGTGAGGTATCTCAGTCGCAAAAGGACAAATACTGCATAGTGCAACTGTTGTAAAACAGGACTGACCTCGGTGTTGGGGGGAGACAGAGAAAGATGGGTTTAATAATGTATACTGCATTGGAACAGATGCGGGAGAAAACTCTTTAAAAGGGATATGTGATTAGGCATTTTTGTCATGACAGGAGTCCAGAGCAAAGGCTGCATAATGGAATGGACCTGGGGGGGAGGGGCTGTAAAACAATGAAAGAGTTTTTCTTTTATTTTTCCAAGAGGGTAGTGTACTGGGGGGGAGGGTCGGGAGGGGAGAAAAGTGCAACAATGAATGAATGGAAATTCAAAGTCTCTGTAAAGTTTCATTGAAATTAATAATAAATTTTAAAAATTAACAAAAAAATAAGAGTACAAATCACAAACAAAAATAATGATAAATTTTATTATATCTATAGTTATGACCCACAAAAAACGTGGAGAGTGAAAGTACTGACTAGAAAAATGTAGACAACCAGCAAAGGATTATTGCAGAATACCTATGAAGTACCAAAGAAAATGTTTTTGCAACATTTAAAAAGATCCCTTCCACAAATTAGAAAATACTAAAAAATCTAATAACAAAACATGGCAGCATTTCCTCCAAGACAGACTTGTTTTTTCAGTAGTTCAAAGTATATTTAATACTCTTTACCAATATCATAATTAGAAGGAATTGGTTCTTTAGTCATTCCCACACATTGTCCACATTGTATGCATGTGAATGCAACAAATTGTCCTTATGTAGTTCACATGTATATAAAGCAATTGAAAATTCCATGGTTTAGGTCAGGCTTACCTTAGCCTTTACACTGACATCCTTGTTCTATCACACTTTAAAGAAGTCTTTGAGGACAGATTTGTCCTATGCAAGATATCTTGCAGTAAGTCAGTTCTCTAGACCTCTTGAATCAGAAAACTGGCTGGGCCCCGCAGTCCATATTGTAAAAGTCCTGCCAGATGCTTCAAAAGCACATTCAAATGTAAGAACAGCTATTTTTTAAATTAAGTTTTAATGAAAGTTTACAGAGACTTAAGGTTTCCATTCACTCATTATTGCACTTTTCTCCCTGCTCACCGCTCCCCAATTTGCCCTTCCCTTTGAAAAGTAAAATTCTTTCATTGTTATACAGCCCCTCCCCTCAGGTCCACCCTACTGTGTAGTCTTCATTCTAGACTACTGTCATGACAATAATACCTAATCATATTAAACAGTTCTCTCCCTGATCTGTTTCAATGAAGTATACATTATTTATCACCTCTTTCACAGTCTCCCACTAACCCCAATGTCAGTCCCGTTTTCACTCAGCCTAATGTCCTCCATGGTCACCCATTTTGAATAATATTTCATTAGTTCCTTGTTTTTCAATGCAGCATAGTATTCCATTGCATGAATACACCACAGTTTTTCTATCCATTCGTTTGTTGATAGGCACTTGGGCTGTTTCCAACTCTTTTCTATTGTGAACAAAGCTGCAATAAACATGGGTGTGCATAACTGCTTGGGTGGCAGTTATGGTTTTTTTAAGAATATATTTCCAATTGTGGAATTGCTGGGTTAAGTGTTATTTCAATTTGCAAATTTTTCAGAAAGCACTATACAGCCTTCCATAGTGGTTCCACCATTTTACATTCCCTTCAACAGTGAATAAGGGTTCCAGTTTCTTTGCAACCTCGCAAACATTTGGTGTTTGATATTCTGTTACATTTTGCTTTTCTTACTGGGGTGAGATGGTATCTCGTTGTTTTGATTTGCATCTCTCTAAGAGCTAGGGATTTTGAATACTTCTTCATGTGCTTGTTGGCCATCTGAATGTCTTCTTTAGTGAAGTGTCTGTTCATATCCTGTGCCTAATTTTCAATTGGGTTATTTATCTTCTTACCATGCTCAAGTAGTTTATAAATTCCAGATATAAGTCCCTTGTCTGACATGTCATTACCAAATACTTTTTCCCAATCTGTGACTTCTTTTTTTACCCTGTTAGAGAAGTTTTTGGATGTGCATAGGGGATTTGTTTCTTAGAAGGTCCCATTCATCTATTTTATCCTCTCCTGGTTAAAGATTTTCCAGGATGCTTCGAAGACTGTTTACGTTGTGGATCAGGACTTCTAGAGTTCTTCCAAGAAGTGTATAGTCCTTGGTTTTAGTCCTAGGTCCATGATCCACTCTGAGTTGGTTTTTGTGTATGGAGTGAGGTGTTGATCTTACTTGAGTTTTCTGCAGATACTTTTCCAATTTTGCCAGCACCATTTGATAAAAAGCTTGTCGTTTCCCCACTGAAGTGATTTCATCTCCTTGTCACAAATCAGTTGGCCATAGGTAGATGGGCTGATTTCTGGATCCTCAATTCTATTTATCTACGTGTCTGTCATTGTACCAGTACCATGCTGTCTTGACCACCATGACAGTGTAGTAGGATTTAAAATCAGAGAGTGAGATGCCTACTACCTTGTTTCTCTTTTTAAGGAGTGTTTTGCTTATCTGGGGCCTCTTTCCATTCCAAATGAAACTGGAGATTGCTTTTTCCATCTCTTTGAAAAATAGAATTGGTATTTGTATTGGAATTGCATTGAACTTGTAAATTGCCTTTGGTAGTATTGTCGTTTTCACAAAATTGAGTCTTCCTATCCATGAGGAAGAGATATTCTTTCACTCTTGAGGTCTCTTTTTGTTTCTTGTAGTGATGTTTTGTAATTTTCTTGGAATAGATTCTTTGTGTTTCTGCTTAGGTTTACTCCTAAGTATTTAATCTCGTGATTAGCTATTGTGAAGGGTATTGTTTTTCTTAGCTCCAGTTTTGTATTCTTTTTGTCAGTGTAGAGAAAACCAATTGATTTTTGTTATGCTGATCTTGTACTCTGCCACTTTGCTGTACTGGTCCACTACGTCCAGTAGTTTTTGGCTTGAAGTTGTTTTATTACCCTTTCAATTTCTTCTTTTGTAATGGGTCTGTTGAGGTGTTCAATTTCGGTTGGTGTCAGTTTAGGTAGGTTGTGCATTTCTAAGTACTTGTCCATTTCCTCTAGGTTTTCATATTTGTTTGAGTATTGTTGTTGTTATGTGCCATCGAGTCACTTGTGACTCATAGCGACCCTATGTACAATAGCCCTAAACCCTGCTCTGTCCTGTGCCAATCGCACTGTCTCTGACACTCCCATCCTGATTACCCCAGTAACTGAATCAATCCACTTCATAGAGGACCTTCCCCTCCTGCACTGTCCCTCCACCCAAGGACCGGTCTCTCCTTACAACATGTCCAAAGTATGTTAGATAGCGCCTGAGAATCCTTGCCTCCAAGGA
>NW_006399760.1:958155-971452 GCF_000299155.1 Elephantulus edwardii | reverse complement strand
CTGGTCCAAGTATAGGTTTCACATTAGGACGATCAAGTGTTCTGGGATTCCCATTCTTCTCAGAGTCAGCCACAGTTTGTTATGATCCACATGGTCAAACGCCTTTGCATAGTCAATGAAACACAGATATACATTCCTCTGGTATTCCCTGCTTTCAGCTAAGATCCATCTAACATCAGCTACAATATCCCTAGTATTTCAATGTTAGACTTTTTTTGTTAGTTGGTTCCGTTGTGACATTGCCCATTTCATCTCTTACTTGGATTATTTGTATCTTTCTTTCCTCTGTTAGTTTTGCTAGTGGTGTGACAATTTTATTGTCATTTTCAAAGAACCAACTCCTTGTTTTGTTGATAGTTTCAATTGTTTTCCTATTTCATTTATTTCTGCTCTAATTTTTATATCACTATTCCTGCTTTTTTCTGGTTGCCATTTGCTTAGTATATCCCCCCCATCTTTTTTAGTCTGTCTTTATCTTCATCTACTTTAAAAAATTATTATTATTAATTTTAATGAAAATTTACAGAGACTTGAAAAGTAAAAGAAAAATTCTTTCCTTGTTATACAATCCCTCTCTCCAAGTCTACTCCACTACGCAGACTTTGTTCTAGACTACTGTCATGACAATAATACCTAATCACATATCTCTTTTAAACAGTTCTCTCCCTCATCTGATTCAATGCAGTATGCATTATTTATCCCATCTTTTTCAGTCTCCTCCCAACCCCATGGTCATCAGTGTCATTTTACAACAGTGGCACTATGCAGTATTTGTCTTGTTGTGACTGAGATATTTCAGTCAGCATAATGTCCTTTAGGGTCATCCATTTTGAATAATATTTTGTAAGTTCCTTGTTTTTCAATACAGCATAGTATTCCATTGTGTGAATATACTGCAGCTTCTCTATCCATTCATTTTTTGATGGGCACTTAGGTTGTTTCCAACTCCTTGTTATTTGAACAAAGCCGCGATAAACATGTATGTGCATATTCTTTAATTTTTCAGGTGTGTCTCTTGTAGACAGCATATTGATGGATTTTGTTTTTTCATCCAATCAGCTATTCTTCTCTTCAGTGGTGCATTCAAACCATTCATTCAGTGTGATTATTGAAAGGCAGGGTTTTATTTCTATCATTTTGTTGAGTTCTTTTTGATGTTGTTGCTAGTTACTGTGGTCCATGCTGCTTTCTGTGGCATCTCTGGTCTTGTTTTTACAAACTCCTTCAGGTTCTATTTCTCTGTGAATATCTTCATGACTCCTTCATATTTGGTGGATAATTTTATTGGGTCAGTATTCTTGGTTGACATTTGTGTTCTCTGAATGTTTGATATATGTCCTTCCACTGTCGCTTGCATGGTTTCTGCTGAGAAATTGGCACTTAATTTTATCTGCTCTCCCTTATAAGTTACTCTCTGTTTCTTCCTTGCTATTCTGGCAAATTTAACTATGGTTAACTTTGGTGTTTTTCTTTGGGGGGTCTATCCTATGTGGTGTTCGCTCAGTTTCTTAATATATATTCTCTCATTTTCATTATGCTTTGGAAGTTTTCCTTTAGTAATTCTTCCATAACTTTTTTGGTTTCTTTACATGGTTCTTTTTGTTCTGGGATTCCAATGATGCACATGCTATTTCTCTTGATTGTGTCACACATTATTCTTAGGTTTTCTTCTTTTTCCTTCATTTTTGATTCTGCTTTTTGCTCTGAAGATCAGTGGTGACAATTCTATCTTCTATTTTACTGGTTCTGTTTTCCATCTCTTCAACTCTGCTCATGTGTCCCTCCATCATATTGAAAGCATCTGAAACATTGGACCTCATATTTTGGATCCTGGTTTCTTGTTTTTCCAGTGCCGCCAATGCCTTGTTTATTTTATCTGAATTGTTTTGGATTTTTTTTTTTTTTTAAGTTTCTCCTGGTTTTGCTTACAGTGACCTGTAATTATTCAAGTTTGTCTTTTATCCATTGAAAAGATTCAAACATTGTTCATTTAAATTCTGTGTCAGAAAGTTTCATCACACTTTCTGGCTTCAGGAAATCCATTGATATTGTGTCACCTTTTGGGGGTGACATCTTGCTTTTCGCTTGTGTGGTGTGTGGGATAGCATGTTTTCTTTGAGACATGGATAGGTTCTTGATCCGAAGACAATACTCTAGAAATCAGCTGTGCAGCTACCCCACCTGTGTTTTTCTCTGAACTTCTGACTCAAGGGTAAGTTCAGTTCAGGGCCTGTGAGAGCTTGTAGCTAAGTCAGATCAAGGTTCTCCAGATTAAAGGCAAATTGATTGACTGTAGGCACAGGTGTGGAGCCGAATGGGGCATGGGGTAGGCACGGGGGGCAGAGCAACCACAGGGGTAGGTCAGCCACTTGCAAGCATCTCACTCAGATTTCAGCTGTCCAGGTGTGCTCACGAGTGGGATCCCTACTCAAATTCCAGGTGTCCGTCTCTCCCACCCAGTAGCTCTTAACTCAGTGGTCCCTGCCTAGCAGCCCTTACCCAGGTTCCCTTGCCTAATGGCCCCTGTTCCAACAGGGCCCTGGGTCCAGCACAACCCAAGAAAACTCAGTTAAATTCCCACTAACCCATTTGCCTCTGGCTGGTCTACAGTGTCCACAAAAGCTCAGTCAAATTCCCACCAGCCCACCTGATCCTGTGCTATTGGTGAGGCCCAAGAGAACTCGGCCAAATTCCCACTGGCTCACTCACTCCTTGGTGCTATCCTGGGCAGTTGGTGATGCCCAAGAAAACTCAGTTAAATTCCTGCCAGCCCACCTGATCCTGGGAGGTCAGCATGAATACAAGAAAAGTCAGTTAAATTCCAACAGACCCACTTGCTCTTAGTGGGGCCTAAGACAACTCAGTCAATTTTCCACTAATCTTCTTTCTCCTGGCACATGGGTCCACCAAGCAGCTAAGATGGTGGCTTCTGGCTTTGGCTGGGGCCTGCAGTGTGGTTTGATGCTCCTGCAGCTCCCAGACTAATAATTTTAATAAAAGTCTGACTCAAATTCCTACTATCCACATCATGCTGCGTTGGTCTCTGTGTGCCATGATGGTCTCTCCAGTGGCCCGTTTCTATGCAGCTTGCTGCCCCTTCAGCTCCTCACACTGCTTTCTCCACCGCTGCCATCTTGGAATCCCCAGAACAGCTATTTTTTAAGAACTTTCAAACATTTGTGGCCCTGGGAACATGAAGAAGAATTAAAATGCTCACGAAGACATTCTTTATTAGATTCCTAAATAGAAACCTTGTTGTATTTCATATGAGAAAGAATTGTGGTATATCCTTGCAATGGAATACCATGCTGTTGTTGCTATCAAGGGCCCTCAAGTACAACGCATAGTGACCTTATCAATAACAGATCCTAACCCTACCCTATCCTGTGCCATCCTCATCATCTCTGATATATTTGAGCCCAATGTTACAGCCTCTGTGTCAATCTATCTTGTTGAGGGTCTTCCTCTCTTTCATTGACACCCCACCTTTCCTAGTATATTTTTTCCCCCAGGACTGACCCCTCCTGACAACATGCCAAAAGCATGAGAGATAGTTTCCCCATCCTTACCTCTAAGAAGTAACCTTCTAACACTTTCTCCAAAATATTTGTCCTTCTAGCAGTCCATGGGATATCCGGTATTCTTCTCCAACATCACAACTCAAAGGCATCAATTCTTCTGTCATCCTTATTCACTGTCCAACTTTCAGTTGCATAAGAAGTAATTGAAAAGACTATGCCTTGGATCAGCTGCATCTTGGTCTTTAAAATTATATCTTTGCTTTTTAGCACGTTAGAACTAGGACCTTGACAACATTTCTCCCTCCTCCCCCACCATGCTTCTTTTCCCCAACATCTTTAAATTGCTTCACCAATGGTGTTGATTGTGGATCCAAGTATGACGAACTCATTGTTAACTTCAATCTTTTCTTCATCTATACTGATGTTATGTATTGATCCAGTGGGGAAAGTATTTGTTTTCTGAAAGTGGAGAGGTAATCCATATTGAAGGCTAGAGTCTTTGATCTTCTGCAGCAAGTATTTCAAATCCTCTTCACTTTCAGCAAGAAAGGTTGAGTTACATGCATAATACATATTGTTGAGGAGTCTTCCACAAATCTTGATGCCACATTCTTTCTCATGAAGCCCAGATTCTCAAATGACTTGCTCAGAGAACAGAATGAATAGGTATGAGAAAGGTATACAGCCCTAGATGCATGCTTTTCTTGATTTTAAGCCATGCAGTGTTCTTTGTTGTTTGGAGAGAAGCTTCTTGGTCTAGGTCTAGATTTTGCATAAGCATAATTTCGCATGTTCTGGGAATCCCATTCTTCTCATTGTTAGCCATCATTTGTTCTGATCCACACAGTCAAATGACTTTGCATACTCAGTAAAACACAAATAGACATCCTTCTCATAATCTCTGTTTTTCTGCAAGATTCATATGACATCAGCAATGTTATCCCTTGTGCCACAGCCTCTGATAAATCCAGCTTGAATTTCTGGCAGTTCTTTGTTGATGTGTGTTCTACTCATCTTTGAATAATCTTCAGCAAGATTTTACTGGCTTGTGATATTAATGATATTGTTAGGAAATAATAAGGGAAGGGATCACTTGGCATTTTTCAAGTTGAAAGAATGGAAAAACAAAGCCTCAAAATGAACAGTGAAGAATGCTATGGACAAAATTTTGAATTGCGCAAGAAGTATCAAAAGAAGATGGAAGGAACACAGAGTTACTGTACCAAAAATAACTGGTCAACATAAAAACACTTCAGGAATTAGCATGTAATGAAGAACCAGTGGTAATGGAATAGTTCAAGCTACACTGAAGGCACAGAAAAAAAAAAAAAGACCCCCAAAACTGTTGAAACATCAACTGAAGTTATTTCAATGAACAAATGCAGCCCTGGATGTGCTCACTAATCTATGCCAAGAAATTTGGGCAGCACCTATCTGGATTACTGACAGGAAGAGATCCATATTTGTTCCTATCAAAAAAAAAAAAGGGTGATCCAACAGAAAGTGGATATTATCAAACAGAATACCATAGTGGAAATGAACTATAGTGAGTGAACTAAATGCGAGTGAAAGAAGCACATTGCAGACATATGTGCACTATTTATATTTTATAAGGGCAAAATTAGGCAATTCTAAGTTGTTTAGGAATATGTACATATTTAGGAACCCTGTGAAGAAAGGCAAGAGAATAATTGACACAAAATTTGAGATAGTGGATTCATTTATGGGGAAGCACTGTTATTTTTGTTACTTGTCATCAAGTCACATGTAACTCAAAGTGACTCTATACACAGTATCTCTGAACTCTGCTCTATCCTGAGCCAATCTCACTGTTTCCAACACATCTACCCCAGTCACTGTGTCAATCCATCTCTTCCAGGGTCTCCCTCTTCTGCACTATTCCTCCACTCTTCCAAGCATAATATCCTTCCGCAAGGTCCTTCCTAGCAACATGAGATGGAACTTCAAAATCCAAACTTCCAAGGAGCAACTTGTTTGTTGCTCCAAGGACAGAACTTTTTGTTCTTTACAGAATGTTCAATGCTCTTTTCCAACACCACAACTCAAAATACATTGATTCTTCTATCATCTTTACTCACTGTCCAGCTCTCTGATGCATAGAAAGTAACTGTGAGGGAGCTCTGGTGGCCTAGTGGCAATAAGCTGCACTACAATTGGACAATTAAAACATTCGGGTGGGGGGGGGAAGAAGAACGAACTGGGGAGGAGGGTAGAGAAAACAGTGCAACAATGAATGAATGAAAACCCAAAATCTCTGTAAATGTTCACTAAAACGAATAAAATTTAATAATAATTTAAAAAAAAAAAGCTGCACTACAATCCCAAAGGTGTGCGGTTCAAATTCTCCAGATGTTCTGCTGGAGGAAGGGCAACTTCCTCATGTGTCAGCTGGCTCTGATTCGATGGTACAAAAGAAGAAAAAGAAATAAATTGGTTGGAAAAAAAAAAAGAAGTAGTTTTGAAGACCGTGGTCTGGATGAGGGGCACCTTAGTCTCTAGACTGACATCATTGCCTTTTAGCACTTTAGAGAAATCTGTGACAGCAGATTTTTCGAATTCATCTTTTGATTTCCTAACTGCTGGTGCCAAGAATGTTGACTGTGAAACCAAGCAAATGGAAATTATTAACAACCTCAAATTCGTCTCCATCTGTCATAGTGCTGTCAATTGGCCCAGTGATGAGAGTCTTTGTTTTCTTGATGTTGAGCTTCAATTCATATGGAACTCTGCATGCAGTATTTGACTTTCTGCAGCAAAAGCCTCAGATCTTCCTCAGTTTCAGCCAGCAAGGCTGTGTCATTTGCTTAATGCAGGTTGTTGATGAGCCTTCTAATCCTGGGGCCACCATTACTCCTGAGAAAGTCAAGCCTCCCAAATGATCTGTTCTGTATATAGATTGAAAAGGTAAGGGCATATCCATGACACATTCCTTTCCTGATTTTGAATGATGCAGTGTTTCCTTGCTCAGTTCTGAAGACTGTTTCCTGCTTATAATTTGGAGGTCATGGCTCAAGATAGGAAAGGGGTCAGAGCTATCACACATAGGGTCACTGTGAACCGCAGATGACTCAACGATAAATAACAACAACATATGAACTTGAAAGGTACTAGTATTTTTATAAAGTTTGAAGGTAGAATATTGCTGTTCATTTTACTATTTTTTAAATACTACTATTTTTAAAAATAGTTTTAATAGCACAATACTACTAAGATGCAATAAATGGGCACTAAAAATTTCAGTTACATAAGATGTGGGCAGTCTCCTCCCTTTAAGGTGATGGCTTTGGAAACCAAATGGAAGGACACGATGAGCTGGACTTGACGCAGTGGCTTTGGTAGATGGCAATGAGGACAATTCTGGATCCCACCACTGAGAGATAGTTCAAAAGGAGTAAGGAGGAGAGGGAACTCTGGTGGCCTAATGGCAAGAAGCTGAGCTGCATTCCCAAAGATGTATAGTTCGAATCCACCAGATGCTCTGCTGGAGAAGGAGGGGCAATCGCCTCCTGTGCCAGTTGGATCCAATTCGATGGTACACAAGTAAAAAAAGAAAGTGAACTGGAGGAGGGAGAGGAAAGCGGGAGGGAAGAAAATGTGCAACAATGAATAAATGAAAAGTAAACTTTTTTTTTTTAAAAGAAAGGTGCAGGGAGGGAGGATGGGGAATACAAAGTCCCACCTGCCTCTGCTTCATAAGTTAGGGCTGCCTGCCACACTGTCACCCAGCATCCCTGCTTCTCCTGATTCTTTTCTCACAAAGGAGAACTTACACCACACTTAGTGCTAATGTCTATGCAATTTTGTTTTCTTTTATACCAAATTAGCATCACCACTTGTCTTTGACAGTGTGTGGGGATGTTAATAAGTTTAGATTTTCTTTAAAGTACTTTAAAGAAGATTCCATTTCTCAAGACCAAGTGACTTCTCGTTCCCCTGGCACATTCACCTCTCCACTTAGCCACTTTCCTACCTACATACCTACAAGGTGATAACCCTGACTTTGTGGCCATCAATGAAAATCCAATTTCACGCTAGTCCTTTACTACTCCCCACCCCCCACCTTGGTGAAGGTGGACCAACATCTCATAGAATTAATAGAATTTTTGAGTGTACATTCATCAAGTAGCACATGTGAGTTTTCCCAAAGACTTTTACTATTACTTTTCTTCTTGTGAAGACTTTGAGGGAGTAAATTGATTAATTATGAATGTTGGGAAGATAAAATTTCTTTTTTAAAATACTGGAGTTTCCCTCTGTGTTTTTATTTTTTAAACTCTTATAAAAACTCCTTTAAATACCCATTAGTTCCATAACATGTTCTCATGTAACATAATTTTTACTGATGGCACCTTATCAAAGTCTCGAAATTTCATGCCTAGCAAGCATAGTACTATTAATGAAAATGGAATATTGTGCCAATATCAGTTAATGGCTAATTTTTTTAATTTTACTTAATACTGGTTTACATCCAAAGTTCATAAGACCATTAGTGGAGAAGATCTAAGGGGTGGGGAGCTTAATCATAGTGTCACGCAATGTATATGGGCTAATTTTTATATAGTAATTATTGTTTGGCTTCTGTGATTCCAAACACGTCAACTGCTGACATTTTTTTTCTTTTGGCCAGTGTCTCTTAAGTTTAGTTGTACTGTCTCCAAGGGAAGGTGGCGTGTCCTGTAGAACTCCTGTGTAGATTATGTTTTCCTTTCTGGCCCGAGGGCCTGCGGCGCTTGGGCCTGCCGGTTTTTCCTGGGTTTTACCTGAAAGACGCCTCTTTGCTGTTATTCGAGGTGACCTTCCCCAGTGCAGCTTCCTGTCCTCCCTCTCTGGCCGGTTTTTCCTGGGTTTTACCTGAAAGACGCCTCTTTGCTGTTATCCGAGGTGACCTTCCCCAGTGCAGCTTCCTGTCCTCCCTCTCTGGCCTGTTTTTCCTGAAAGATGCGTCTTTGCTGTTATCCAAGGTGACCTTCCCCAGTGCAGCTTCCTGTCCTCCCTCTCTGGCCGGTTTTTCCTGGGTTTTACCTGAAAGACACCTTCATAGTAAAAAATGTAATTTCTAGATCCATCTTGAAGTAAAACATCGTGAGTGACAGAATTATATCCATACGCTTACAAGGAAGTCCAGTGAATACCACTATCATTCAGATATATGCACCAACAACCAGAGCCAAAGAAGAAGAAATAGATGATTTCTACCAACTTTTACAGTCGGAGATAGATCGAACATGCAATCAAGATGCATTGATAATAATGGGTGACTGGAATGCAAAAATTGGGAACAGAGAAGAAGAATCAGTAGTCGGAAAACATGGGCTTGGTGACAGGAATGAGGCTGGAGATAGAATGATTGAATTTTGTAAAATCAATGACTTATTCATTGCAAATACATTTTATAAGAGACACAAAAGCAGGTTATATACATGGACTTCACCTGATGGTATGCATGGGAATCAGATCGACTACATCTGTGGAAGGAACCGCTGGAGAAGCTCAATATCAGCTGTGAAAACTAGGCTGGGGGCTGATTGTGGAACAGACCACCAATTACTCATATGTAAGTTCAAGCTGAAGCTGAGGAAAATTAAACCAAATCCACAGGAGCCAAAATATGACTTTGATTTCATACCACCTGAATTTCAGAATCATCTCAGGAACAGGTTTGAAGCCTTGAACACTAATGAGCGAAGACAGATGAGTTGTGGGAGGATGTCAAAGGTATCATCCAGGAAGAGCGCAAACGGTCATTACAAAGACAGAAGAGGAAGAAAAGACCAAAATGGATGTCAGAAGAGACACTGAAAATTGCACTGGAGCGTAGAGAAGCCAAAGCACACTCTCTATTGACGCCTTTGAGCTGTGGTGCTGGAGAAGAGTACTGAATGTACCATGGACTGCCAAGAAAACAAACAGATTCATCCTGGAAAGGGTTAAGCCAGGCTGCTCCTTGGAGGCAAGGATTCTGAGGCTTCATCTAACATACTTTGGATATGTTGTAAGAAGGGACCTGTCCTTGGAGAGGGACATCATGCTTATCAGGGTGGAGGGACGGCACAGGAGGGGAAGGCCCTCTATAAGGTGGATTGATTCAGTGACTGGGGTAATTGGGATGGGTGTGTCAGAGGCAGTGTGACTGGCACAGGATAGAGCAGAGTTTAGGGCTGTTGTACATAGGGTCGCTATGAGTTGCAAGTGACTCAACGGCAGATAACAACAACAACAAAAGGCAGAATATTTGCCTTTGTTGTTACTTAGACGCAGGAGAAGGATGGACAATCTCCTCAATGTGATTAACTGCCTCTGAAATCCTGCTGGAAGGTCAGCTATCGGTCATTTCTGACTTGATGGCACAAAACAACAACAGCAACACTCTATGGCATGAGGACAATGAATGGAAATTCATAAAAATATAACCCTCTGTGTATCGAAAACTTCCAATAGGGTGAAAAGAAAGCCTACAGACCAGGAAAAAGTATTTGATAAGGACATTTCTAAGAAGTGTTTAAAATTAAAATTTATAAAATCCTACAAGACATCCACAAGAAAAAGACTAATAACCCAATTAGCAAATCAAAAGAAGACATGAAAAGACTCTTCACAAAAGAAGACTTTCAGATGGCCAGGAAACATGTAAGGAAAAGTTCAGAATTGCTAGCAATTCAAGAGATGCAGATTAGAACCACAGTGAAACAGATGACGGAGAGAACTGTATATAAGGAATATATGATTAGGTATTATTGGCATAACAGGAATCCGGAATAAGAGCTGCACAGTAAAGTGGTCTGTGGAGGGGGGGACTGTAAAATAATCGAACTTTTTTTCCCAAAGAAAAAAAGAGAACTGGGGATAGGTGGACATGGCGGAAAATGTGCAACAATGAAGGAAGGAAATCCAAGTTCTTTATAAACTTTCATTAAAATCTTAAAAAAGAAAAAATATTTAAAAAATTTTATTTAAGCAAACAACAAAAAAAGAACCACAGTGAAATACTATCTTACCCAGCAGTAACAGCAAAGTCTAACAGGACAGCAAACAGTAAATGCTGGAAAGGATGTGGATCCTGGGGATCTTCTTCCAGATTGACAGGATGACTGATCACCTTCATTCTTTCCAGGTTCGCAGCACTCGTCCAACATGCTGTGGTGTCTTACCAGATGCTCTCTGTGTCCAAACAGAGAGGCACTTACGGACCTCAGGACAGTTTATGATCATTCACCTGAGTGTCCTCTACTGGAGTCATGTGAGGGTTCAATTTGGGATTCTTGCCACATTGACATCCAATGGATACTAGTTTGTGTGTCCAAATCAGGACCAATTTAGAGCTGACTTTACAGTGGATTCAAAGGAGTAGCTGGTGATTTCGAACCACTTTTCTAGAGACTGGCAGCCCAACTCCTTACCACTTGACCACCAGACCTTCCTCATAAGATTTACAGCCACCTGAACGCCTGATAAAATTCCATTAGGAGACAGTTATGATTCAAAGTTAATGAGTTCAGTTGAAGAGTTAATGGTCTCGTCAAATGGCTTTAAAAGCTAAGAACTGCTCTGTGCTAGAAGGACTCCCCTCACCCCTCTTCCTGCAAGTCCCTGAGGGCCTGGCTGTCCTGGTCTGTGCTCTGGTCTCAACTTGCTGGGCTGCATGACCCTCATGATGCTGCCTCTTAATAGTGTGCCCCTCCTTATCCCACCTCCTCTGTGACTAGGAGTCTCTAGCATATTCAAAGCCTGTGTCTTCAAAATGGATGTCCATCAGTGCCTTTGGAGCCCACGCCACACACAGAGTAAGATCTGCCTGCTCTAGAGGCTGTTCCCAACATACCTGCAGCTCCAGCAACAGTCTGTTTCTAAAGTGTCCATCATCCCATTTGCAAACTATCACAGATGTGCATCAGGTTAAGCTTTGGGCTCTGGTCCCCAGGAGGAGTTGCCCGACCTTGGTGAGTACCACCTGGCCCCAAGAGGGAGGAGCTGACTGACCCCTGGTGGGAGCCACCTAACCCCTTGAGGGAGAAGCCCTACTCCTGAGGAGAGCCACCTGTACCCTGTAAGGAGCCATCTGGCCCCTGGGGGAGCTGCCTTACCCTGGGGGCAGGGGAGCAGCCCTATCGCTGGCCTATGGGAGGACCCGCTGACCAATGGGGGGAGCCAACCTGCTCCTGGGGAGAGCCACCCAACCCCAGGGGGCAGTTGCCTTACCCCAGGAGAGAGCTGCCAGGCCCCTGGAGAGAGCCATTTGGTCCCTGGGGAAAGCCACCTGAAAGGGGAGAGCCACCTAGCCACAGAGAACCTGAAAATCAATCTTAGATGGAATTTAATATTTTACCCAGACCTGCATATTTTTCCAAAGTACCATAGTTACATGGAGCTTATTTTCAAAAGCAATAAAGGCGAAGAGGCACAACCTCAGATACATAATCCAAGTCCATGGGGAGAGTGTTCAGGGCATCTGGACACTGGTCATGCGTGGCCAGAATTCTCGAATAATGATGACTCACCTATAAAATGCCACTTCCAGTTCTGTTATGTCCATTTATTACTACAATAGTCCTGGATTAATACTAACCCAGGACCATTTTTAAGGTTCTTAAGTTTATTTTTAAATACAATTATCTTTGCATGATAAGGTTATAAAGGTATATTGGGGGTTGTGTAGGTTTAACTCAGCATAGCAGAAACATAATTGAGAGTCTGCACAGAATCAACAAGATCACAGAAATATTTAGCATTGCATAATAACAGTTTTTGTTAAGTACTTTCAAAAGCTATTTACTTGGCACCCAAAGTGCTTGATAAGAGAAGGGAAATTGACAACTTGATTTTTGTCTTGATCCTTTCTTGGAAACGAAAATGAAAAGCAAACCACTGTACTGAATCCCTCTACATGTAAACCGTTTGTTGTCTGTCACCAGGCACTCCTTTCTCACTTCACATTTTCACCAAAAACCGCGTGATGTCTGATCCATGCTTGAAAGTCTGTCTCCTCCCCTGGCTCCTCTCTCTGGCTTGTCTGGCAGTTCTCTAAAGTTAAAAATACACATGCACACATATGTTAAGGAAAAGCACACTTCATACTCGTTTAGTCTAGAAAAGATCTGCATTAACAACATTCATTGACCAGTGCCTCCCAGCCCCTGAGGCAGAGGCTAACAGCAGCTCAGCTCAGTACCCAGGACTGGCTGAGCTCACTGTGACAAGGATTTGGGGTATAGTAGAAATCCTAGGGGAAATCTACTGACCAGTGACATGTAAACTGGGAGGCCAGGGTTCTGCTCACCTGAGTGGAAGCTCATAAGGCATCTTAGGTTTCCCAGAGGCCCTCAGTGGACCTCAAACATCCATGTTGTTGTTGTTGTTATGTACCCTCGAGTCATTTGCGACTCATAGCGACCCTATGTACAACAGCCCTAAACTCTGCTCTATCCTGTGCCAATCACACTGCCTCTGACACACACATCCCGATTACCCCAGTCACTGAATCAATGAACCTCATAGAGGGTCTTCCCCTCCTGCCCTCGCTCCACTCTGCCCAGCATGATGTCCCTCTCCAAAGACCTGCCTCTCTTTACAACATGTCCAAAGTATGTCAGGCGAAGCCCCAGAATCCTTGCCTCCAAGGAGCAGCCTGGTTTAACCCTCTCCAGGATGAATCTATTTGTTTTCTTGGCAGTTCATGGTACATTCAGTACTCTTCTCCAGCACCACAGCTCAAAGGCGTCAATTCTCCTTCTATCCTCCCTAGTCATTGTCCAACTCTC
>NW_006399760.1:955592-956675 GCF_000299155.1 Elephantulus edwardii | reverse complement strand
TTAACATCCTCCCACAACTCATCTGGTCTTCGCTCTTTAGTGTTCAAGGCCTCAAACCTGTTCCTGAGATGATTCTGAAATTCAGGTGGGATGAAATTAAAGTCATATTTTGGCTCCTGTGGATTCGGTTTAATTTTCCTCAGCTTCAGCTTGAACTTCCAAACATTTGTCTAGCTTATTTTAAAAAACATCTCTTCAAAAAAGATGGCTGGCTAAGATAGAAAGTGTCCCACATTATACTTTCTGGCCCCAGAAACCATTCCCAACTCAACAGCCAACCAAATCAATAGTACAATGAGATCAAACACAGCTGGAGTCTTCTCCCATTATTAACATATGTGGTGTCAGAAACCTTAATAATTGGCTTTTAAAAAGAAAATGGAAGAAAATTGGCTTTTCTATCCATTGCATTACCTTCAGTTTGGGGGCATGGTCTTCAGTTATCTTCACTGAAGCCATATGGTCCTTGCAAATAAAAAACAGCTGTGGGACGAATAGAAGAGAGTGCTTTCCACACTGAGAAGAACAATGGTGGAGAGAGGGTGAAGAGCATATGGTGAAACTGTGGCAAGATTTAACCAGAGGAACAATGGAGATGGAGCCACAGTTAAAGGTTTTACTGGCTGGATGTTTGAAGGGAAAGCTGACTTTCCCTGAGATAAAGTTTGTTGGATGATAGAGGAAACCAGAGATGTATTTATGCTGCGGAACTGAACCTGGACTTTCACTAATTGACAATTTGTGCATTGTTAATCTAGCTTGTGACTACTGGACTCACCTTGAAATTGCATTGTATGATATTCTTTGTCTTCCCTACTCCACAACCTAAGTTTCTATTAAACACCACAACTGTAAGTAAAGTCTGAGTCAAGGTGCAATGAACGGCTGTGCTCTCCGCCACCGCGACAGCTAACGCATTTGGGCGTAGGTAGCTCTGCTCCTTCAGATACCTGAAAAATGGCTGGAAATTCCAGTAACAGTGTTTCATCTTCTGATTGGACTCTCATCAGTTATGAGGAAGAAGACATTATCTACTTTGGAACTGTCAGTGATGTTACCCTTGAGCCACTTAAGTTAGAAGAA
>NW_006399760.1:943875-954407 GCF_000299155.1 Elephantulus edwardii | reverse complement strand
TTATTTTTTAGAATCATGACTTCTCATCATGTTCAGATTTGTGATGAGTGGTTAGTGACATACTCAATTTGTATCTCCATTAGTGACACAATGTAAATTCCTCAATTTACCAATGTATTTCAAGAAATAAATATTTTTATTTCTCTTTGTTTGAAAAAAAAAAAGTGCAATGAACACTGGATCCAATTATTGGTAGAAATAGGTTCAGGAACATGGGGCATGGCATGTCTGACTATGTAGCTATGTTTAGTACTCTGGATAGTACTGATGGGAAGAATTCCCCTTTAAAAAGTGGGTATTACTTAAGACTTGGTCATCTCCTGTGTCTGCTCTTTTTATACTATAAATAAAAATTTTCATGAAAATCTAAAAAGTAATTGAAATTAAGGCTAGGGGTTTGTAATGGTTTTTTGTCTAATTCCTTATTTTCTTATGTCTTGAATTTGTCGCTTTGCATAGAACAAAAGCAAGGAAGACTATGTGCATGGAAGTGATCCAGGTAAATGAGGTGAAGAGAGGAAATCCTAGAACTGAAAACCACCTATTTGGCATCATCCCACTTATGTAAAATTATGCCAGAGAAGAGATTATTGTTGCTATTATGTGCCATCAACTCAGAATTAACTCAAAGCTGACCCTCTAGAGGGTTTTCTGAGGCAGGAAATTGCAAGGAGGAGGTTTCCCATCTTTCAACAGTGTAGCAGCTAGTGGCTTTGAACTGCATGTGTTTGGAATGACAGTGTAACAACTTACCAGTAAGCCATCAGCACTCCCCTGAGAAGAGAATAAGGAATTGAAATATTAAGAGAAGGTCACGAAGTAGACATTGGCAAAGGGTCTGAACAGTACTAAACAGAGTAATTCAAAATTATTTTCATCTTAAAAAGATATGTTTCTTTATAAACAAATGGCAGATCACTTCTCTTACCACCATATTACTAGGCACGGTAGAATCAAATGGGCATCAAGGACCAAGGTGGCAGAGTAGAACCTGGTACAATTCTGGGGTGATAAATTGCTATAGTCTCACATTATATCCAGTGTTGTGACTTAGTGATTTTACATAGAAAAGTCTATCTTCAGGATATTTTTTAAAATGCAGAAAAGACCTTGGTATATAAACATGCCTTTGGTAGCACTATACATAACAGCAAAGAAATGCAAACAACGTGTATATCATCAGTGTGGAAACACTACGCAGAGATCTAGTCAACAGAATATGATGCAGCAAATACAGGTGATAAACATTGTGAATGGCTAAAATTGTAGGGAAATGAAATAGATGCTCCTTTCTAAGATTATCTCATAAGATTACAACTGGACCAATGAAGTAACTTCATGATAAATGGAGAAAACAATGAAGTTGTAAAATATTTCACTTTCCTTGTATCCACCATCAACACCCATGGGAGCATGCACAACCAAGTTCGATGGTGTAGTCCATTGGGCAAATCCCCACTTTAAGGCATTTAAAAGCAAAGATGTTACCATAAGGAGGAAAATGCATGTGACCCAAGTCTGCTCTTTTCAATCACTTCCCATGCATGTGAAAACTGGAGGATGAATAAAGAAGACCAAAGAGAAATGGATACATTGAAATTAAAGTGTTGATGAAGAATATTTCAAATAGAATGAACTGCCAGAAGAACCAATGAAATCTGTCTTAGAGGAAGCACAGAGGAATGTTCCTTAGTAGTGAGGCTGATGAGAATCAGTGTCACACACTCTGGACAAACTATTTCAGGGATCAGTCCCTGGAAAAAAGACATGCTTGGTGAGCAGTCAAAGAGGAAGACATCACAGAGTTGGATGGGTGGAGGGAGGAGGGATGAAGGAATCAGGAAAGATTCAGTGGGGATCTGAAAATGGCGTAATAGTGGGCATAGATCAATGGTGATTAATTTTATAAGACATAATGTGTGGAAATGAAACACAATGTGAATGAAAAACAAAACAAATTTAAAAAAGAGGAGTACCCTCAAGGAGCTACAGTTGACACAGCGACTGCAACACTGAGCTCAAACAGCTACGACTGTGAGGGGTTGCAGGACTGAGAAGATCTCATTCTGGTGTAGAAAGGGCTGTGAGTCGAACTGACTCAACAGTACTCATATCAAGGAGAGCATCTTTACAGGTAGGTTTTATTACACTTTGCTGGATTGCCTACTAACATCCTATACCAGCACGTAAATCCAGACAGTGCTGGGTGCTGCTGGGTTGCTATTTAGCACACAGTGAACTCAGGATGCCTAGATAAGTGATACCACACCAATTCCTGCTCCTCACCTTATTAAAGATAGGCCAAGGTCAGCACGATTCACACTCTGACCAAAACCCAAAACCAAACCTGCTGCTACAGGGTTGGTTCTCACTCCTGGCCACCTCATGTGTTTCAGAGTACATCTGCTCCATAAGGTTTCTTGATGGCAATCTTTATAGAAATGATTGCCAGGCCTTTCTTTGGTGGCACTGCTGCATGAGTTCAAATCTCCAAACTCTCAGGGCAAATTGTGTGCTCGGCACTCTGATGAACAGTGTATTTTATGGGTGCTAGGCCGACCGCATCCCTCAGTGTTCTCTGATAATGGGGTCATTCTCAGCCCTCAGTGCAAACATGTGTCATTGCCCTAATTCACTGTACTTCCCATTTCTGGGCCTGGGTCCCCTTAAGGCCATGCACATACCTAAGTTGTAATAATTCTCATCTAGCTGCCAGCAGGAACATTCTAAATGAGTAAAGAAGCAAGGAGCTACCCTGCACCTGAGACTGAGTGCCCACAAAGGCCACATTTAAGTATTAGGTGCTGGGAGTGAGCAGCTCAGAGCAAGATGGACCAGGAAAAGACTCCACCATACAACCTCGTCCATCTGTCTGTGAACTTTGCCCCAGGAATCTCCAGTGGAACCAAACATCTGTGTGTATCACTGACCTCTTTGTGGCAGATGGTGCAGAGTGTCTGAAAGTTGTCCAGAGAGCACTGTCCACCCCCGCTGTAGACAGGCTTGATGTGGTCCACCTGCCAGAAATGGCCCTCCACTGGGTGTCTTATCATTTCATTTAGCTGCAATGAGACAAAAACATCAGCAATTTCCTGCAGACAGTGGGAGCTGTTGGTTGTGGGTCATGCAATCATGTTTAGACAGTAAAGTCTTGGGGAAAGCACATTAGGATGGCACCTTTTTAACAGCTCTTATTGTAAGAAAGCGGGAAAATCCAACCCTTTGGGTGAGCCATCCGAGGCATAAAACAGGTTTCTGAAAAAGCTTTCCCCCCCTTACCTAATTTTGAAAACATCTCCATGCAACTATAAAATACTAAGACTTCTGAAAGACTTAAAAAAAAACCCCAAAAAACAAAGAAAAAAACCTCAACACCAAACTACACCAAAGCCCCAACACCATCAGTTGCTCATGCACCTGTGCAGAAACCTGTGGGCTGGTTGACACAACCTTAACCTCCATCGGAGCAAAGAGTAAGCTCAGGCTTGAAATTAAGAACATCTGATTTTATGGACCTAAGCATTTGCTATATGAGAAAGTCTGCTGTTAGAAACCCTCCAAAGTACTATAGAGCAATGATGTCACTATGGTGACTAAGGTGCATCTGACACAGGCCATGGTCTTTTCAATCACTTGCTATGTATCAGAGAGCTGTACAATGACTAGGGATGACAGAAGGAAAATGGATGTCTTTGAGCTGTAGTGTTGGAGAAGAATGTTGACTATTCCATGGACTGCTAAAAGAATGAACAGGTTCATACTAGAGAGGGTTAAACCAGGCTGCTCCTTGAAGGCAAAGATTCTGAAGCTTCCTCTGACATACTTTGGCCATGTTACAAGGAGGGACCAGTCCTTGGAGAGGGACATCATGTTTGGGAGGGTGGAAGACCCTCTATGAGATGGATTGATTCAGTGACTGAGGTAATGGGGATAGGTGTGTCCAAGATAGTGAGATTGGCACAGGATAGAGCAGGGTTTAGGGTTGTTGTACACAGGGTCACTATGAGTGGCAGGCAACTTGCACACCTACCAACAACAAGCAATCTTTTAATTGTTGGCCTAAGTGCAGTTGTTAGATTATCAATGACAGTCTAAGTATCAATAGGCATCACATTGTGCTTTTATGCTATTCACTGGAGGAGCTTCCCAAATTACAAGAACAAGGATGAAATTTCTAGAAAATATCTAACTTGCATATTTGCAAGGAATAAATCAGTAGGTTTGCTTTACTCCGGAATTAAACACTGTAGAATAGTTTTTTTTCTCACTCAATCACACCACCCCAACCCACTGTATTTGACCAATGGTGACTTATACTAAAATGGGAAGCAAATTAACATTTTAGTGGAAGTTATGAAAACAACTTATACTATAGTTGTGATGTTGTATGAGTATTACAAAGAGGAATATGAAGGTTATTGTTTATTTCCTTAGGTCTTGGGGAAAGAAGGAATTTTAGCCAGTCAATTTTATGGCTGCTAGCTACAGGCACCTCAAACGCAGTTTGAAAGCCTTTCTCAGAACGACTGTGGGACTGTGGGAGCACCAGCCTGGTTGGCAGCCCCTAACCCATGAGGAAGCCAGCAGTGCTAAAGGGCAGCACACAGGCGATCTTTTCCAGATTAACGTTGTTACAGCTTTCCTTATTGAACAATCTGCACAGAAACTTCCAAACTCTCTCAGAAAGCACATACTGACTTTCATTTTGAGGCTGGCACTGTTAAAACTAACTACAAATGACAATCTTCTGCATCAAGCAAAGGGTCTACTTGTTTTTAGCAAAACCAAAACAAAACTTTATTTTGGTTTTGTCTTCTGTCACCAGTCCTTTCCCTCTCAGCAGTGTCTACAGTGTCAGTCAGATTCTCTCACACAGAAAGTGCTTCTTTATTCTTCGTTAATAATTCTACAGCACTCATCTGGGCCACTCTTAAGCATCCTAAGGCCGCCTGTGGAAGCAATGTTCCCTCTCAGACTGACCTTCCCCAAGCTGAGGCCATCATGGTCCCTGTCCTCCCAGGACTTTGGATGTCCACTACATTACTGCCGACGTCCTGGATGGGCTATTGAGAAACGTCCTAGCATGGCACTTCTGGAAACCTCTGCTGGAGGCAGCAGACAGTGACTAGATGCGGAAAACAAGGCTGGCATGGATGAAGCCTGAAAGGAGTCTTTGAGGAATTTTGGAAGTCATTAAAGACATCTTGTAGTTACGTGGTTGGCAAAGATCACTGATTAATTTTTATGGAAATGCTTATTAACACAATCTCTCATAAATCACCAACAGAAATAAATGAAAATGTATGATTTCTCTTACTGGCAGGGATTTATCCAGTATTTCAGTGGATAGAAGATGGTTCAGGAGTGATCCTTTTAAAATTAGGCACATTATAAAAATTAAACATTTTGCTCTAGTTTGAAATTTAGCTAATTAGATAATATTAGAAATGAATGTGAATATTGACAATGGTACTAAGAAGAATATTTTGACAAATTCTATTGAAATTACATTTTACAAAAGAATGAACACATCTCAGTTATCTTCGCATTATTATGGACTACATTTTTTGAGTTATTTTCCATTTCTTGTCATTTAATATTAACATCATGAATAGTAGAACAATCAGATATTAGGCATCTCTGAATACATCACCTGTTAAAATTTCTTCCAAAAATAACTGACTCAGAATCTAAATAAAGACTAAAAAACTTGTAACTATTGTTTAAGTAATACATGGGATTGAGAGGCCTATCAACAAACCACGCTGTGGGTTACTGTTAGGTGCCATCAAGTGCACTATGACTCAAGTGACCCTATGAACAACAGATCTGAATTCTGTCCTATCTGTACCGTTCTCCCCGTTGTTCTCAAACTCAAGCCCACTGGGGCATTCACTAAGTCAATCACCTCACTGAATGGCTCCGAGGGGGAAGGATGGGCAATCTTTTCCCATGTAATTTACAGCAAGTTTTCAGAGGAAAATCAGGTATAAGGGCATAAGGAGACAATTTTCAAACATAGGAAGGTATTCCATTTTCCAATAGTAAATGACATAAAAAAGGGATAGCATGCTAAAAAAGGGACAGGAAAAAAAGGGATAGAATGTTAGGGTGTATACCAAACTCAATTTAGGATTGTCTCGTCTCATAGCTGACCCTTCAGCTGAAAACTGCTTGAGGGGAGATTATCAATCTCTTTCCTGAGGAGTTACTGGTGGATTCAAGCCACTGTCTTTGGCAGGGCAACTCCTTACCTCTAGGCCACCAGAGTTCACTACAAAGGAGTTTATCAAATGAGAAATATTAATCAAATACAATGTGTGTACCATATTTTTATCTTACTTTGAACAAACCCTCAAGCTTCAAGTCAATCCGTGGTGATGCTCCATCAGGTTTCTGAAATTGCACATCTTTATTGGAGAGACTGCCTCATCTGTCTCACAGTGATTGGCTGGTGGATTTCAACCACTGATCTTTTCAGTTCGTGGGCAAGCACATAACACACTATGCATATGTAAAAAAAAATTTGTTTGAGACAATTTGGGAAATAAAATATGAACTTATTTTTATTAAGGAATTATAACTATGTTCAAAGTCATAATGTATGTTTAGGGTGTTGCTATTGTTGTTAGGTGTCATTAAGTCGAGTACAACTCATAGTGACCCTATGAACCAAGGATCTGAACCCCGTTATTTCCTCACACTTCCTGACACACAAGAGCCCACTGCAGCAGTCACCATGTCAATCCACCTGGTTGAGGGCCTTCCTCTCCTTCACCAACCATCCACCCATGCCAGCATCATGTCTTTCTCCAAGTAACATATCCAAAGTATATGAGGCAAAGCATCATCATTCTTGCCTCTAAAGACAAAGTCTTCATCTACTGGAATAAAGAAGTTTTTAAGTTGTTGTTAAGTGCCGTCGAATCGTAGGCAATTCATAGCAACCCTATGAATGAAAGACTTGGACACTCGTATAACTTTCATCCTTTTTCCAGGTTCATAGGGTTTCCAGAGGCAAGCTATTTCGGAAGAGGATGCCACTCCTGCTTCCAAACTTGTTTTAATCAGGGAGCTCCACCAAACACGGTCCACTATGGGTACCATTTTCACATTTAGTGCATCAGTATCACAGTAGTTTGCTTTAAAATATTCTAAGAGACAAAAAAAATGAGAAGAGGGATAGATAAAATAATGGCAAAATGCTGATATCTGTTAAAGCTGAAATACAAGCAGGCCATTTATAGAAGGCCGTTTATCATCAATGTTAGATGGATCTCGTCTGAAAGCAAAGCGTAGCAGAGGAATGTTTATCTGTGCTTCATTGACTATGCAAAGGTATTTGACTGAGTGGATTACAACATATTGTAGTTAACCTTGAGGAAAATGGGAATCCCAGAACACTTGATTGCGCTCATGAGAAACCTATACTTGAACTAGGAAGCAGTTCTCAGAACAGAGCAGGGATACACCACATAGTTTTAAATCAGAAAAGGAGTGTGTCTATACCTGTCCTCTCTCTATACCTTTATAATCAATATGCAAAATAGATCATGTGGGAAGTTGGGCTTAATGAGGAGGAATGTGGCATCAGGATTGGAGGAAGATTCATCAACAACCTACGTTACATAGATGATAAAATCTTGCTTGCTGAAACTTAGGAGGACCTGAAGTGCTTGCTGCAGAAGGTCTAGGACTATAGTCTTCAATATTTCAATATAGAGCGAAGCTCAACATCAAGAAAAAAAAGATTCTCACCACTGGGCTAATTAGTAGCATCATGACGGAGGAGAGATTGAGATTGTTAACAATTACAGCTTGCTTGTCTCCACAATCAACACTTTTGGCACCAGCTGTCAGGAAACCAAAAGACACAGTGCACTGGGAAAATCTGCAGTCAGGGACCTCTCCACAAGACTAATGAGCAACAATGTCAATATGGAGACCAAGGAACACCTGATCCAGGACATGATCTTTACAATTACTTGCTACATATTAAGGAACTGGACAATGCCTAAGGATGACAGAAGAAGAATCAATGCCTTTGAGTTCTGGTGCTTGAGCATACCATGGACTACCAAGAGAACTAACAGGTTTATCTTTGAGAGGGGTAAATCAAGTTTCTCCTTGGATGCAAGGATTCTGAAACTCTGTCTCCTATACTTTGGGCACATGGCCAGGAGGGATTGGTCCTTGGAGGACTTCATGCTTGAAGGGTGGAGAAACAGTGCAGGAGAGGAAAACCCTAGATGAGATGGATTGACACAGTAACTGGAATAATGGAGATAGGCATGTCCAAGTGACTGAGATTGGCTCATGGCAGGGCAGGCTTCAGAGCTACTGTACATAGAGTCACTATGAGTCACAGGAGACTTGATGGCACATGACAACAACAATAACAAATAGGTATATGAGTATTTTACTTTCTCTGGTTTGCGTTTATATTTGAAAATGGCCTAGTGGTAAGAGGCTGCATTGCAATTCCAAAAGCACGTGGTTCGAATCCACCAGCTCCTCTATAAGAGAAGGAAAAGTTCTCTCCTCCTGTGTGGTTTACTGCTTCTGAAAACCTGCTGGAGGGTCAGCTATTGTTCTGACTTGACGATACACAACAATGCTAAAAAAGTAAAAAAGAAAATTAGTGCGTCAACATTAACTCCTCACAACAATGCCACTTTCTTCCTATCATATGATTATAATTTACCTGTTCTAATGGGAGTTTTGCGATCCAAGTACTATCCAGAAGACTCTTCCTCTGACTTTTCGGGGCATCTCTCAGACGTAAAAAGAGTTCTTGCGCATCCAAGTTACACAACTGACACACACCATGTTCTGTTTCAAATAGTTTGGCTCGCAAGTAACTGTTATTAGATCGTATCCAGAACTCCTCCTGACATTTCAGGGAACAAAAGCGTGAATCCCAAGCGTTCACTTTACCCTCTCGCTTAGTTTGGCAAGTAGGTTGCTGACAGCGAAGGCAGAGTGGATTCCCGTCATTATCCACTGCTTGCAAATAGCCTTTGGAGGTAGAAGGCTTCAGAGTGATATCCGTGGGGGCTGTGCTGGGATTTAGAAATGGGACACTGGCTCCATCGCCCAGAAGCTTTCTGTAATTGAACAAAACATGTAATTGGAACTAATTTAACAGTCACTTTAGTCTGGATTATTACAGTTTCACAGAAAAGTCTTCTAAGTCCCTATACTAATAAACAGTAAATACAGAGTCCCCTCCAGATGTCAGAATTCAGTAGCAAAATGAAATAGCTATAGTCAGCACTCCACATTTCATGGAGAATGTTAGGTTAAGAACATAATAATTTGAATGAGTATATTGCCTCTGCTAGGAGTTTGGATGCCATCAAGTCCACAGGCAGCCTTTGATAAATCTGGAGAACTGGAAAACGAGAAATGAGAGAATGTCCATTATAGCCAAAACTCCAGCTAAGGCGCAGTGGCTACATTTTCCCTCTGAGTCCTGGGTCACACCCCACACTAGGAGCAGCCCCTACGAAGGCTGCCCTGGTCACTCTACTCCAGCCTCTGCCGGCCTACAGCAAACAATATCTTCACATTTGCAAAGCCAAGTGACAGGGTGACGAACTGACAGTGTTGACAGGAACTAGAACATAAGACCTGCTCAATATTGGGTCTTTAGAGGCACACTCACAGTATACAAATTCAACTTAGAAATGGAGGTGATGTGCACTCCTAAAGTGGCTCTACAAAGAGAGCTATCATTAAAAAATTAACACGTACGTTTAAAAGGACAGTCTTAGTACTACCTGGTAGTGAAAATCCTTACTTTGTGGAAGAGTTGCCAGACTCCTTTGTAATTAGACGGATGTGGCCTCCATCACTCTTCACCTTGGCCATCGATGCGGCGGCAACATCGTCTTTGGTTATGTATCTAAAACAAGTACATGTCAAATACATTTCCTTCCTCTTATATTATTATTTCTCTCTATCATGTTCATGCTACTCCTTGCAAAAGTCACAGGTGAAAAAAAATTTAAGCACAAGTCTATTCACTGTGTTAAATGTAATGTGAAGAAAATAATTTCTCTCTGTTTACAATGGAACATCATGTGGAAAATCTTATTTTGGTTGTTTCAAATTAGTTTTTCTAGGACTTACTTTTCCAAGAAATCCAAGTCATTTGACAGTCTCTGGACCAGTTTTCATTTAAGGAGAAAAAGGGGCCGGTGTAAGAATAAAAAATTAGCAAACACATGCCCAAATGTTGGGCTTATGCATGTGCTGTGCAGAACTCTTCAACTGCAAGTACCTCACCAGGGACTTCTCCCAAGGCTTCGACCTAAACCATTTGGATGCTGCTGTCACTGCATTCAGGGAAAGTGATTCTCTTTTCAGTTATTCAGGCTTAGTCACTTCTACTAGAATCTCAAAGCTTTACTATTATTATTCCATTCAGGGTTTAAAAATATTGCATGGACCTCTGCCCGGGGCGGGCTGCCCTTGGCCCCCTGCCCGGGGCGAGCCGTCGTGGCCCTCCGCCCGGGGCGGGCTGCCCT
>NW_006399760.1:913922-942765 GCF_000299155.1 Elephantulus edwardii | reverse complement strand
CCACCGACCAAACTGTGCAGCTCTGCAACTGCATACTGGCCCATCCTCACCCTTCTGCCACCAACCCTCACCTCCTTGTACCCCCAATATGTTTTTCCCAATAAAAAAATATAAAAAAAATATTGCATGGAAATAAATAAAGCCTCTCTGGATATAGTATTCAGAACTTTGTTACCCAGCACTATCAATACCGTACAACAGCTCATGGAGTGGGAAGTTATTCCAATTAAAGGTCATGGGAATTTAAGTAGGTGAAATGCAATTACCAATTAATTCCTTCTAATGAGTATGACCCAGTTTCTCTGGTAGTTTATACCTATTGTACGTATTTTTCTGAAAGATGTTTACACACAAATTTCTTTAGGTTGCCGAGCACTTCATTTGGTATGCAGTTGGATGTTTCCTGAGTGAACATTAAAGGATGTATACTGTAGTTGTTCTTATGTGCCATCAAATTGAATACAAAGCATAGCAATTCTATGAATAGAAGATCAGAACCCTCCCATATCCTGCACTATCCTCATTATCTCTGACACACTACAGCCCATTGTTACAGATGCTGTAAAGATCCTCTCTTTCTCTGATGTCTTTTTCCAAAAACATAACCCTGTCCAAAGTACATGAGACAAAGTTTGACCTCCCCTCTCTCTAAGGAGCACCTTGTTGCACTTCCTTCAGAACTGACTTTTTGTTCTTTTGGCAATCCATAGGATATTCTGTACTCTTTTCCAATACCACCAAATGCACTGATTCTTCTGCCATCCAACTTTCTTTTTTTTTCTATAATTATATTTTATTAATTTTCATAAACATTTACAGAGATTTTGGGTTTCCATTCATTCATTGTTGCACTATTCTCTCTACCCTCCTCCCAGTTTGTTCTTGTCCAAATGCCACAGTGCTTGTCAAAGCCAGTTCTGATTAATCTTCTTTGTCAGTGTGTCCTTTACCATTCCCTATCACTCCTCCCTGAGAGAGACTTCACCCTGAGTCATAAGGAAAAGGGGATGGCGTATTCTCTTAGCTACTTCCTGCTGAAAAGGGACGCTGTGGGTTTCAGGGTGAAGATCTTCTCTCACTACTCTAAAGGGCCCCTTTGGCAGTAGGAAACACATAGACTATTATGGAGATTGATTTTGGAATTTAGATGCACTCTTATTGATTGTGCTTGGCCATACATGTTCATATCCTTGAAGATGTATCATGGGGGTGTTGCAACCTAGAAGACACAAATTTGACTAACAAGTTAGATAGCATCTCATGATGTCAATTTATGTGGCATCATGTAATATTTGTCCTTTTGTGACTGGGATATTTCACTCAGCATAATGTTCTCCAGAGTTAACCATTTTGAATAATATTGCATGAGTTCCTTGTTTTTTAATGCAGCATAGTATTCCATTGTGCGAATATACCACAGCTTCTCTAGCCATTCGTTTGTTGATGGGCACTTAGGTTGTTTCCAGCTCCTTGCTATTGTGAACAAAGCTGCAATAAACATGGGTGTGCATATATCTGCTTGGATGTCAGCTATGGTCTCTTCAGGGTATATTCCCAGTAGTGGAATTGCTGGGTCAAATGGTATCTCTATTTGCAACTTTTTGAGAAAGCGCCATACTGCTTTCCACAGGGGTTGCACCATTTTACACTCCCACCAACAGTGAATCAGGGTTCCAGTTTCTCCACAACCTCGCCAGCATTTGTTGCTTGCTGTTCTGTTAAATTTTGCTATTTTGACTGGGGTGAAATGATATCTCATAGTTGTTTTAATTTGCATCTCTCTTAGGGCTAGGGATTTTGAGCATTTCTTCATGTGCTTGTTAGCCATCTGAATGTCATCTTCGGTGAAGTGCCTGTTCATATCCTGTGCCCATTTTTCTATTGGATTCTTTACCTTTATCTTGTTGTGGTACTCAAGTATTTAATAAATTCTGGATATAAGTCCCTTATCTGATATGTTATTACCGAATAGTGGCTTCCCTTTTTACCCTACTGGAGAAGTTTTTGGATGTGCATAGGGATTTGAGTCTTAGAAGATCCCATTCATCTATGTTATCTTCTCCTGGTTATAGATTTTCCAGGGTACTGGGAAGACTGTTTATGTTGTGGATTAGGACTTCTAGTGTTGTTCCTCGCTTTTCTGTAATGAAGTTTATAGTCCTTGGTTTTAGTCCTAAGAAGCACATGAAAACATCATGGCGTGTGAATCAGGCAAATCCTAGTTTTAAATGGCTATCTTTGCTCTTTAGCATATTGGAGAAGTGACTTTCTCAATGCAACATGAATTTGATTTCTAGACTGCTACTACCGTGGGTGTTGATTGTGGATGCAAGTAAAATTAAATTGTTTACAACTTTAAGCTTTGCTTGAAGAAGTACCCTGATTGCACATTCTCTGGGAACAACCTGTTTTCTCTTTTAGTGGTGCTTGGGATATTCAGACTCTTCTCCAAGACCCCAACTCAAAGGCATTGATTGGTCTGTTACGATTATTCATTTCCAACTTTTGGATGCATAGGAAACAACTGGAAACAATATGGCTTGGAGCAGGAGGGCATTAGCCTGCAAAAGAACATCATTGCTCTTTCGCACTCTAGAGAGTCCTTGACAGCAGATTTCCCCAATGCAGGACGTCTTTTGATTTGACTGCTGGCACCATTGGTGTTGACTGTGGATCCAAGTAAAATTACATTGTTGACAACTTCGATCTTTTCTCTAAGTATCATGTATAGTGCGTATTGGTCCAGTGATGAAGATTTTT
Source organism: Elephantulus edwardii (assembly GCF_000299155.1). Taxonomy (NCBI): domain Eukaryota; kingdom Metazoa; phylum Chordata; class Mammalia; order Macroscelidea; family Macroscelididae; genus Elephantulus; species Elephantulus edwardii. The sequence continues at coordinate 940,005 of NW_006399760.1, read as the reverse complement.
GTTTTCATGACATGATGTTGAGACCTATATTAAAAGCTGTAGTCTTTGATCTTCTGCAGTAAGTGCTTCAAGCCTTCTTTATTTTCTGTAAGCAAGGTTGTGTCAACTCCATAAAGTAGGTTGTTGATTCATTTTCCTATCCTGTTGCCACATTCTTTAACATATAGTCCAGCTTCCTGAATACACACAGATTGAATAGATATGGGAAAAGGATACAACCGTGATGCACACCTTTATCAATTTTAAACTAAGAAGTGCTCCCTGTTCTGCTCAGAAAATGGTTTCTTGTTCTATGTATAGTTTTTACATTAGCACAATTGAGTGTTCTGAGATTCCCAGTCTTCTCAATGTTAACCATCATTTGCTATGACACAGTTAAATGCCTCTGCATAATCAGTAAAACACTAGTAAACTTTTTTCTGTATTCTCTGCTTTTAGTCAAGATCAAATTGATATTAGCAATAATATTCCTGGTTCTACAGCCCCTTCTGCATCCACTTTGTATTTCTGGAAGTTCTCTATTGATGAAATGTTTGTTCCAGGCATTTTAAAATTATCTACTTTAAAATTTTAGTTGCATGTGATAATAATGAAACTGCTGGACAATTTTCACATTTTGCTGAATATCCTTTCCTGGGAATGGGAACTATATTCCAAAGTTCTTGGCAAAGACTGGCTAGCACATCCAAGGATGCAGATGTTTGCTGAAATACCTCAACTGGTATTTCAACAATTAGTTCCTAGGTCCTTATTTTTTGTCCATGCAGTGTAACTTGTCAATACAGTGCTTCAGGTGCAGCTTGAACTTTTTGTTTTCTTGACCATATGTTACTTCCTGAATGGTTCCATTCAAAAAGAACTTCCAATTCTTTTTGGTACAGTGGCTGTGTGTTCCCTCATCTTCTTTTGATATTTCACGCAGCATTCAAGATTTTGCCCATTGAATCTTTCACCATTGCAACTTGAGGCTTGAATTTGTTTTTCAGTTCTTTCTGCTTGAGAAATGTTCAACATGGTTTTTCTTCTCTTTTTATTTTCTAACTTCAGCTCTTTGCATATTTCCATAACATATTTTGCTCTTCTTTTTAAGCTGCCCTTTGAAATTTCCGTCTAGCTCTCTTATTTCAGCATTTGCTCCCTTTATTTTGGCCTCTACATGTTCCAAAGTTTTCTGGCATCTATGTTGGCTTTTCTTGTTTTCCTGTTGTTGTAATGACCTTCTGTTTTTGTCAGGAATGATGTCCTTGATATTCACAGGAGTCATCAGTAACAGAGGAATGTTGTTAGACCTCTACAGGGTTGCTCTATTTACTATCCGTATGATACATCATTATTTGGATAACTCATATATTGAACCAGTTTCTGATTAAGAAGCATTTAGGTTGCTTTTAGTCTTTGTAGTCATAAACAATATTGCAACAAATATCCTCACACATGAGAGTTTTTATACACATAAAATACATATAGGATAAATTCCCTAGAGTAGAACTGCGGAGTCAAAAATAATGAATGCTTTAAATTTTGGTACATTTTAAAAATAAACTTTCACAAAATTTAGACTGGGAGATGCATGCACAAAATTCACATATCATTGTTGTTGTTGTTATGTGCCATCAAGTCGCTTGCAACTCATAGCCACCCTTGTACAAGAGCCCTAAATGCCGTTCTATCCTGTGCCAACCTCACTGTCTCAAACACACTCATTCCCACCACTCCACTCACAGAATCAATCCATCTCATCGAGGGTCTTCCTCTCCTGAGCTGTCCCTCCACTCACCCAAATATGATGTCCCCCTCCAAGAACAGTCCCTCCTTGCAACATGTCCAAAGTATGTCAGACAAAGCTTCAGAATCCTTGACTCCAAGGAGCATTCTGCCTTCACTCTCTCCAAGACAAACCTATTTGTTCTCCTAGCCGTCCAAGGTATATTCAACACTCTTCTCCAGCACCACAGCTCAAAGGCATCAATTCTCTTTCTATCACCCTATTCACTGTCCAACTTTCCCATGCATAGCATGTAATTGGAAAGACTATAGCCTGGATCAGGTGCACCTTAGTCTCCGGCCTGGTGTCATTGCTCTTTAGTACTCTTGAGACACCCTTTAGAGCTGACTCCCAATGCAATTCGTCTCCTGATTTCCTGGCTGCTGTTACCAAGAGTGCTGACTATGGAGCCATGTAAACTAAAACTGTTAACTATCTCAATCTATTCACCATCCATACTGATGCTGCCAATCGGTCCAGTGGCGAGAATCATTCTTTTCTTGATGTTGAGCTTCAATCCATATAGGAGGCTGCAGTTCTTGACCTTCTGCTGAAAGCACTTCAGGTCCTCCTCAGTTTCAGCAAGCAGGGTTGTGTCATCTGCAAAATGCAGGTTGTTGATGATTCTTCCACCAATCCTGTTGCCACATTCCTTCTCATACAGCCCAGCATCTGGGATGTTCTGTTCTGCATACAGACTGAAAAGGTATGGAGACAAAATAAATCACTGACAGACCCCCTTTTTGATTTTGAATCATCCAGTGTCTCCCTGCTCTGTTCTGATGACTGCCTCTTGGTCCAAATATAGGTTTCACACTAGCACGATCAAATGTTCTGGGATTCCCATTCTTCTCAGAGTGAGCCACAGCTTGTTATGATCCACACAGTCAAAAGCCTTTGCATAGTCAATGAAGCACAGATAGACATTCTTCTGGTATTCTCTGCTTTCTTCCAAGATCCATCTAACATTAGCTATAATATCCCTAGTACCACGACCTGTTCTAAATCCAGCCTGTGTATCTGGCAGTTCTCTGTTGACATATTGTTCCAAACATTTTTGGACAATTTTCAGCAGAATCTTACTTGCATGTGATATCAATAATATTGTCCGATAATTTCCACTCTGTTGGGTCACCTTTCTTTGGAATGAGAACAAATAGCAATCTCTTCCAGTCAGTTAGCCAGCTGGCCGTCCTCCAGATATCCTGGCACAACTTAGTGAGCACATCCATGGCAGCGTCTGTTTGTTAAAATAAAACAATTGGTATGCTGTCAACTCCTGGAGCCTTGTTTTTGCTAATTCTTTCAGAGCAACTTGAACTTCCTCCTTCATCACCACAGGCTCTTGCTCATATATTATTTCATGAAATTTCTCTGTGTCAGCCAGTTCCTTCTGATACATGACTCTGTGTACTCCTTCCATCTTCTTTTGATATTTCCTGGATCATTTAACATTCTACTCAAACTATCTCTAAGTATTGCTACCCATGGCTTGAATTTGTTTTTCAACTCCTTCAGCTATGAAACTGAGCGAGTTTGGCCCTTATGATTTTCTGACTCCAGCACTCTGCCCATTTCACTACAGTATCTTGCTTTGTAGTCCCAAGCTACCTTTTGAAATTTTCTGTTCAGCTCTTTGATTTCTTCCTTTAACTTTGGCTTCTAGGTGCTCTAATGAAATTAAAATTATTCTACGTTGAGGTTATACTAAGGGAAGAAACCAAGATATTAAGGAGTTGAACAGAAACTGCCAGAGGGCAGCGTGGGAAGACAAAGTAAAGTATTACAATGAAATATGCAAGGAGCTGGAGGCAGAAAATCAAAAGGGCTAAACTTGCTCAGCATTTCTTAAGCTGAAAGAACTGAAGAACAAATTCAAACCTCAAGTTGTAATACTTAAGGATGCTTTGGGCAGAAGATTAAATGATCCAGGAAGCATTAAAAGAAGAATGGAAGGAGTATACAGAGTCATTGTACCGAAAGGAATTGGCTGACAAAGAATAATTTCATGAAACAATGTATGAGCAAGAGCCTGTTCTTGCTGTTGTTGAAGGAATAAGTTCAAGCTGCTCTGAAAGAATTGGCAAAAAAACAAGGCCCCAGAAATTGATGGCACACCGACTGACATATTTCAACATACAGATGCTGCCCTGGATGTGCTCATCAAGTTATGCCAAGAAATGTGGAGGACAACCACCTGGCCAACCAACAGAGATCTTATTTGTTCCCATTCCAAAGAAAGGTGATCTGATAGAGTCAGAAATTATCGAACAGTATCATTGATATCACATGCAAGAAAGATTATGCTGAAGATTACTCAAAAACTAATGGAACAGCAGGTCAACAGAGAACTGCCTCAAGTGCAGACTGCTGTAAGAATCAAATATCAAAACCTCAGTTTCTGACAAAGTGCAGCTACCTCCATCCCACTTGCTTGCGTAGTTTCCAGCAAGCAACCTCCTCCACCTGTGATAAACCACACTCTATTAGCAGACTGCCATAAAGTGGAATTCTTCTTCAAAGACATAAGGGATTTTTTTCTGCAGCCCTGTGTCTGAAGTAACCAATCAGATTCAAATAGGTCTCCAAGCTGCTTCCCCACCAATCAGGCTTCAAACTGCCTCCCTGAGCTATGGCTAACCAATAGAGAGCAAACTAGTACTAGAACTGCTATAGGTAGCCAATTATAAACTGTGTAGCTAGACAAAGAAACAAGAAGATATAAAAGGGAGGGCTCACTTTGTCTCTGGGCTCTCGGATGGATGCTGCTGTGTCAGCACGCGGGAGCCCGGGTTCGAACTCGTAATAAACTTTGTTAATTCGGCTAATTGGCTTGGTGATCTTTTTGGGGACTCGCTCCATTACAGCTGCCTTTAGAAGAGGCTGTGGTACTAGGGATATGATAGGTAGAGTCATTTGGATCTTGGCTGAAAGCAGAGAGTACCAGAAGGATGTCTATCTGTGTTTCATTGACTACGCAAAGGCATTTGACTTTCCAGATCACAACAAACTGACTGACTCATAAGAATGGCAATCTCAGAAAATTTGATTGTCCTTATGGGAAACCTATACTTAGACCAAGAGGCAGTCACCAGGACAGAGCAAAGAAACACTGTATGCATGGTTTAAAATTGGGAAGGGTGTGTGCCAAGGATGTGTCCTATCTCCATATCTTTTCAATCTATATGCGGAACAAATTATCCAGGAGGTTAGGCTCTATGAGGAGAAATGTGGCATTAGGACTGGAGGCAGACTCATCAACAATCAGCATTATGCAGATGATACAACCCTGCTTCCTGAAACTGAGGAGGACCTGAAGTGCTTGCTGCAGAGGGTCAAGGACTGCAGCATTCAATATAGACTGAAGCTCAATATCAAGAAAATAAAGATTCTCACCACTGGGACAACTGATAGCATCACGATAGATGGTGAAGAGATTGAGATTGTTGATAGCTTCTGTTTGCTTGGCTCTACAATCAACACTCTTGGTACCAGCAGTCAGGAAATTAAAAAACAAACTGCATTCGGAAATCTGCTGTCAGAGACCTCTCCAAAGTACTGAAAAGCAATGATGTCAGTCCGGAGACTAAGGTGCGCCTGATACAGGCCATGATCTTTGCAATTACTTGCTATGCAGCAGAAGCTAGACAATGACTAGGGATTACAGGATAACTGATGCCTTTGAGCTGTGGTGCTGGAGAAGAGTATTGAATATACCATGGACTGCTAAGAGAACAAACAAGTTTGTCCTGGAAAAGATGATGCCAGGTTGTTCCTTGGAGTCAAGGATTCTGAAGCTTTTTCTGACATACTTTGGACACGTTGCAGGGCAGGATCAGGCATTGGAGAGGGACATCATGCTCGGGAGGGTAGTGGGACAGCGCAAGAGGAAGACCCTCAATGAGATGGATTGATTCAGTTACTGGGGTAATCAGGGTGGGTGTATCAGAGACAATAAGATTGGCAAGGGATAGAGCAGGGTTTAGGGCTGTTGTACTTAGGTTGTTAGGAGTCACAGGCAACTCAAAGACACATAACAACAACAGCAACAATGTATGAGATGAATGCATTCTTATACTATGACTAACAGTATTTAATTTATTCGTATTTCTGCTAATAGTGTTAGGTGTTTTCTTTCACCTATTAAAAGCAATGGTGAATATTTTTTATATGTTTACATTCTCACTTAACTATTCCCTTTAAAACAAAACAAGAAGTCACAGTGAATTGTTTTAGAGTTCCTTAACTTGCACTTTTTAGTTCCTAAACTTCCCCATTTCTTTAGCCATTTTATACCCTTGACAAAAGCACTTCTCTAAAGTATTTCTGTGGGTTCTAAATGTATTCAAAAGCTTCCTAGCTTTGAGGGGGAATAGGATATTAAGCCTTGCCTCAGGTATTATTTGCTGTTTAGAAACTCAGAAACCTAATTCAGTAGCTTTAAAAGGTGCTGAGAAATCGATTCAGAGATTTAGAAACTAAAAATAAGCTCTTGCTTTCCTATAAGAGGTTTAAGCACAAATTTTTATAAACCACAAGAAACAGATAAATCAATTCCAGAGCAGAGGCTGACAACTTTTCAAAACTTTTCTGTAATTTTCCAATATTTAACTTCCCATGGAAGTTTGCTAGGAAGTTCAGGTATATATACACCAATTCTTAAAAGGATTATAAAATACTGGTTTTAGATAATAGGGAAGGGAGAACAATGTCTGCTAACCTGATCCTCGGATTGCAACAGGAGTGGGAAGGGAGGGTTTGTCCAAGGCTCAACACTGCTGCCTTGCTTTGGAGCACAGCTGTGGCTACAGAGTAAACAGTTTAAACTACTATGAACGTTGCTGTTGTTCATTGCTCTCGACTTTGAACCAATTCAAAGCTGACCCTCCAGCAGGTTTTCAGAAGCTGTAAATGCATACAAGCTGCTGATGGATTAGAATCACATGTTTTTTATTTAACTGCTAGGTCATCAGAGCTCCCTCTGTTATAAAAAGCACTGAGAAACAAGAATTGCTGCCTTTCAGGGACCCCTTGAGGAGTTTCCAAGGTATTCTTTCACACCACCCTGTCTATGTAAGTACTGCTAATCATTCAAATGTCTGGGTTTTTTTATTACACTTCTTTTTACCCATCATCATGAATATCATTCCAAGTCCTCACATATGAACATAGCTGCCTGGTACACTGACACAACAAAAGAGACCATCCCTACAGGGAGCTACATCATTTATTTAATCAGCCACTCATCCCCATATGACAGTTTTCTTCTTCATTTATTCATGGGAAGACCTGAAGACAGAGATCAGAAAGTGATGGAATGTGAAGGTGAAAAGGAATTCATTACAGACATATGGAGGCAGCAAAAGCAAGGAGGCTTTTCCTGCCAAAGCTGTTGCTCTGTGATCTCTTCAAAAGCAAGACCTGGGTGATTCAACAGCTAGCCACTTTCTCCCAGTATGCTTGCTTTATGCTAAGGGAAGAGAACTGTAAAGCTATAGGGATCTGTTATCACATAAAGCAATATTTGAGGTTGGCAAAGATAGGCGAGATGAGAAAGGGGTCTGGAATGACAGAAGCTGAGCAATCGCAAATGTCTGCAGTCAGTCTTTGCTCCCATCCCATTCCCAATCACGGGTGTGATGATGGGTACCATCCATCATTTTATGTTGGCATGTTCACTCACAACCAGCTTCCTCGCTGCACAGCACCCCAAGTCCACACCCTTGCAATGCAGGGCACAGGGGCTCAGGCTAAGGTTCTAAGAAGCAACGGTCTTTCTGCTGTAGGTGGTCCAGGTTTGGCAGGTCAAGGGTTCCCCTACCCTATGACTCTGGCATCTCCACTGATGAGTGGGACTTAGGATGAACAAGAGCTAGGCAAGAGGGATCATCTTCAACATACCTGATCAAATGAAAAATAGTATCTTACTATGGAGCTATAAAATAAGTTGTCATTCTAGGTATAATTTTCTCTTAACTCTTAACAGTGATTACATAAAATGCCTGGACCCTCTGCAGAAATGACCATAAAAGTTCAAACAACAAAATAAAATCAGAGAGACAACCATACCGTTTGGTACTGTTTTGTCTGGGCTGCTGCTTTGTGATCTCTTCAAAAGCCAGAATCGGGTTACAGAAGATCTGGCCACTTTTCCTGATGATTCTCTGCTTCATGGAAGTTAGACTACTCCATTCTCGGATGAACTTCAAAATCTGGCAGAAAATGAGATCATGAAAAGAGTTAGTGGCTCACTAGGCAAGTTTCTTTGAAAGTTGGGCTATTTACAATTAAAAAAAAACTACACCTACAACCAGGAGAAGATAACATAGATGAATGGGATCTTCTAAGACTCAAATCCCTATGCACATCCAAAAACTTCTCCAACAGGGTAAAAAGGGAAGCCACTGACTGGGAAAAAGTATTCAGTAATAACATATCAGATAAGGGACTTATATCCAGAATTTATGAAATACTTGAGCACCACAACAAGATAAAGGTAAGTAATCCAATAGAAAAATGGGCACAGGATATGAACAGGCACTTCACCGAAGACGACATTCAGATGGCTAACAAGCACATGAAGAAATGCTCAAAATCCCTAGCCCTAAGAGAGATGCAAATTAAAACAACTATGAGATATCATCTCACCCCAGTCAAAATAGCAAAATTTAACAGAACAGCAAGCAACAAATGCTGGCGAGGTTGTGGAGAAACTGGAACCCTGATTCACTGTTGGTGGGAGTGTAAAATGGTGCAACCCCTGTGGAAAGCAGTACGGCGCTTTCTCAAAAAATTGCAAATAGAGAAACCATTTGACCCAGCAATTCCACTACTGGGAATATACCCTGAAGAGAACATAGCTGACATCCAAGCAGATTTATGCACACCCATGTTTATTGCAGCCTTGTTCACAATAGCAAGGAGTTGAAAACAACCTAAGTGCCCATCAACAAACGAATGGCTAGAGAAGCTGTGGTATAGTCACACAATGGAATACTATGCTGCATTAAAAAACAAGGAACTCATGCAATACTATTCAAAATGGTTGACTCTGGAGAACATTATGCTGAGTGAAATATCCCAGTCACAAAAGGACAAATATTGCATGATGCCACTGTTGTAGAATGGGACTAACCTCGGGGTTGGGGAGAGATGGAGTAAGATGGGTTCAATAATGTATACTGCACTGAAACAGAGGAGGGAGAAAACTGTTTAAAAGAGATATGTGACTAGGTATTTCTGTCATGACAGGAGTCTAGAGCGATGGCTACATGGGGGAGGGGACCTGGGGGAGCATTTTTAAAACAATGAAAGAATCTTTTCTTTTACTTTTCCATAATTTTTGACTCATGTACTTTTAACTTGTTAGTTAAATTTGTGTCTTCTAGGTTGCAACACCCCCATGATACATCTTCAAGGATATGAACATGTATGGCTAAGCACAATTAATAACAGTGCACCTAAATTCCAAAATCAATCTCCATAATAGTCTATGTGTTTCCTACTGCCAGAGGGGCCCTTTAGAGTACTGAGAGAAGACATTCACCCTGAAACCCACAGCGTTCCTTTTCAGCAGGAAGTAGCTAAGAGAATACGCCATCCCCTTTCCCATATGAATCAGGGTGAAGTCTCTCTCAGGGAGGAGTGATAGGGAATGGCAAAGGACACACTGACAAAGGAGATTAATCAGAACTGGCTTTGACAAGCACTCTGGCAATTGGACAATTAAAACAGACATTCGGAGGGCGGGGGAAGAAGAACAAACCGGGGAGGAGGGTAGAGAGAATGGTGCAGTAATGAAGGAATGAAAACCCAAAATCCCTGTAAATGTTCATTAAAACAAATAAAATTTAATAATAATAAAAAGAAAAAAAACCTACATTTTATTATATCCCCAAAACAGGTTTCCAATTAAAGACTTCTTTTAATTTGCTATAGATTTCTATCTTTGTTGTGAACTATCTCCAGTCACTTCTAAAGCAATTACAATTAACTCAAAGACTCTCGAGTCTTCTCTCAGGAGTCACCGTCATGCCCTTAATGCACTGAGGACCATCGGCGGTAAGGCACTCCCTGAGCCCCAGAGCCAGTTGGCTGTGCTGTGAAACATTTGCGAATGGCCAAGTACCAGGGCTTCAACCCATCCTCCCAGGTTCACTTATGGCTGACAACGTGAAACTGGACTGTACCTGAATTTTAAATGTGAGTAAATAAGAATAATAACTGGAATGGAAAAAATTACAGACAATATACTGCAAGAAATGTAGTTTCTTTTAAAAAACAAAGAACACATTTGGATTACATAACAACCAAATCCCTTGGAAGGCAAAGTCAAACAGCAGTATCTGGCTTAGATATGCCAGCCAACTGCACACACTTCTGAGTGTGTGCCAGTCACCACAGTCCTGGCAACAAGCCAATAATCTCCAGCACCACGATCCTAGAAGAGCTCATTCAAGTCTCCATCCCAGATTATGACTGTCCTCTTCGAGCCACCCTTGTTTCATCCAAATTAAAAAATTCAGGTCTTCCAATTTCATTCTGCCTGCCATGACTGAACTAGATGGAACCAGTTTGAGGCCCTGCTATGTATACCTATAATAGGAGTAACAGCTCAGAATAAATCTGGGACCTTTTTATTAGGGGAGTTGCATACCAACCCAAAGGAAGGTGGTTCGAATCCACTAGTTGGGCTGTGGGATAAAGATGGGTAATCTTTTCATTGACAGCACTTATGGCAGAACCACTTAGAGTAGGAAGACAGCTGGTGCTTAGAATATCAGTCTATGATGACCCCTATAATGTACTGTATCTAAAAACCACTGAAAGGTCAGTTCTGACTCAATGGTACATAACAATAATACCTGAACAGGTCTCTAAACCAAAACCCATTATCACTGAATCAACCCACTGCTTGGTGGGTGGATCCAAGCTGCCCATCATTTGGTCAGCAGCCAAGCATTTTAAGCTCTAAGCCAATGGTTTGCACATGACTGATGATCTGAAGGTTGGTGGTTTGAAACTATGCAGCACAGCTACAGATAACAAGAGTGACTGCTTCCAATAAGACTGTAGCCAAGAAAACCTAGTCCCAATCTGTATCACACTGGCTCACGTGAGATGGAACTGACTTGATGGCAAGAGCAACAGACTTGGCTGCTAACTGAAAACTTGGAGGTTCAGGCCCACTCAAAGGTGCCTCAGAAGAAAGGTCTGACATTTTATGCCCCAGTATCAGTCACTGCAAATCCTCTGGAGCACAGTTCTATTCTGATACTCACAAGTTAGTCAGAAGTTGGAACGGACTGGTGACTGTTTATAAGACCTGTGGGCCATGCTTCAATCAGCAGAGAAGATAAAATAAAAGTTACATTGCAGATGGGCCTAGTGGCTGTGTCAACACCACCTTGTTTTAGTAAGGCAGGCAAGGTGGCTGCAGATCAGGACGATGGCCTGCCCACTGGGGACAACTGTTTCTACTCTCAGAAGTTATCACTGTTTGATTTTAACCTCAAATGATAAAATATGATGCTGTCGGATACAAATATCACAGTTGCTAATCCTGTGAATGAGAAATGAAAGGATGCAAGGATGACTCTACCCAGAGAAACAGCAACTCTAGGTGTGATCACTTGCCGAGCAAGCAGGTTTCACACTGAATCTTAGCACTGGGGTAATGAAGAGGCACTTCCTGCACTGACTGAAATGCAGCTAGAATCCCAACCGCAACAGGCCATGCATGAAGGGGTCTGCTTTTAGTAATTCGAACCCAATCAATTAAATTAAAAAACCGATTGTTATTTGAAATGAACATATAAGATAATTCTTACCAGCGACCGATTTTGTTTCAGCTGAAAGTTTGCTGGTAAATCGTCCCAAAGGTCTAATTTTATATCCAAAGGAATGAAATTACAGTTCAACAGTTTTCCATCCTGATTAAAAAAGAGAAAGACATTATTAATCAATTTTTTGGGAGTGAGTTTGTCTTTAGGTGCAAGAAATTATTTCAAAAGGAAATCATTCTATTATGGTATCAGCTCTGGACTGCACATTGAACTGTGTATCCAAAAAATATGTGCTAGAATCCTAACCCATCTACCTGCTGATATATCCATTTGAGAATAGGGTTTTCTACATTATATTAATAAGAATAGAGTGAATCTTAAAATCAGTCATCCTACATACAGAAAAAGCAAATTCTGACATAGAAGCAAACAAACAGGAGAAACAGAAGTGGGATGAAGAGAGCCGAGGCACCACGGAATGCTGGGGCTACTGGAGCCAAAATGGACAAGACCATCTCCCCAAATCAAAAGAGACTCAGTGCTCTAAATTTGAACTCCTAACATTCTGAACTATGAAGAAATACATTTGTTTTCTTTAAGTCTCTCTCTCTCTCTGTCTCTGTGTGGTTGATTTGAAACTGATTCACATCTGACCCCCTACTGGATTTCCAGAGGCTGTCAATCACGTGGAAAGAGATTGCCCATCTTTCTCCCAGGGAGCAGCTGGTGGATTCGAACTTTCTATCTTTGGGTTAGCAGAGAAAGTCTCTATCTGTGAGGTCACCAGAGCTCCCTTTCAAGGCTCTAGTATGTGGTATTTCTATTACAGCATCAGTGGACACTAAAACAGCACAACAATCCTAGTTTCCTAGAAGATAAGCAAAACTGGCAAATTCTTGACAAAATTCTACTCAAAATGGTTACTCTGAAGAGTTGGCTGAGTGAAGGAGGTTGGGGTAGGGTTAGGGAGAGGGCAGAGGGCCTGACCCCACAGATCCTGAACCTCCTGCATTAGGCTGGGATGCTGTGTACACTGCTCTGTCATACTCCTCTCTACTGCCTATTTTTTTACATAAGCATCAAAACAACGAAATGGGTATATTGCAGATCAATGAGAAAGAAATTCTTTAAATTAACTGTAGAGCAACCACTCCCAAATTAATAAATAAACTTCTTTATGGTCATTTGATAGCCAAGGATGGAATCACCCTTCACTGCTTGGTTGACAAGTCCCCCCACTGGAAAAGGAACGATGGAGGCTACAAAGCAAAAATGTACTTCTACAGAGTCAATTTAAACATTTGCTCCCTGAAAATAATATGGATCCGTGAGGAGTGATTGCCAATAAGACTGAGCTCCTTTCTCCTTGGAGAATAACTGTAACATGAATGGAAGCTGGTTCAACATGAGTTAAAGTTATCTTTTAAAAAGGGGAAGAAGTTCTGCATATGAAATGGTTGAGTTCCTATTCTAATTCCTTCAGGCAAAATAAAATGTTATAACTGCCTCCCACAAGTACTTGGGAAGGAATACCCAAAAAATTCTTATATACTGATTGCAAGTTTAGATTTATAATTACTCTCCCAAACCCTTAGCTAGACTTGAGATCCTGGTTGAAACACTGGGCTTTTGAGACAGGCTATGTTCTCACACAGGATGCTCAAAGTCTGGTACTGTTCTTCCTTCAAGAGGGTTCTTTTAGATTGTGAAGTAGGACTTTTTATTGGTTTAGATTTTTCAAATCTTTACTCCAGATTTTAACTTCACCTCTTTTAAGACAGAAAAGAGAAAGCTTTCATCTCAACCTTAGTGTAGCTGTGAAAATGCATGTTAATATTTCACCTCATGAATGTTTCATGTTAAGAAAATGAACTGAATGACAAAAGGACATATGTTACAACACAGACATAAAAATGCACTAGAAACCACTAACAGAGACCTCAAGAAGGTGAAGCGGCCTCTGCTACACAGTTTAGGTGACAGGCTGTCACTGTCCTGTGGCGGAATAGCAGGCATACCCGACCCTCCACCAGGAAGTCTGAAGTCTCTCCCACTGTCGCCACCCTCAGATCATCATGGAGGCTGAGCTTTCATGGAAGAGAGTATTAAGCGCAAGGGGTGGAAAAGATTCTGAATTCCTGCAGTACGTTCTGTCTGGCATCTATGTGTTGACTTCTTGAGGTTCAATCCCACTGGGAACCTGGCTTCGGGACTCTGAACTGCTTCTAGAGAAGTATCAGCTCCTGGTACCCGCTCAGCCTGGCCAAATGGATGGAGAGGCTCCACTCGGTGAGACAGAGCCAAGCCTATAGGAAGAGCACTGTGTATAGTCTGGCATGGTCCTTGGCATTCCTTTCTGGCTGTGGCCGTATGCTACAGGCTGCCTGGGAGCTTCTATATTAAAGATCCTAGTCATTGTCTTCTAGTAACTAAATAGCATGTAACACTTATCTGTAACTGTACCTGTTGTTGTTATGTGCCATCGAGTCGCTTGCAACTCATAGCGACCCTCTGTACAACAGCCTTAAACTCTGCTCTGTCCTGTGCCAATCGCACTGTCTCTGACACTCCCATCCCGATTATCCCAGTCACTGAATCAATCCACCTCATAGAAGGCCTTCCCCTCTTGCACTGTCCCTCCACCCTCCCAAGCATGATGTCCTTCTCCAAGGACCGGTCTCTCCTCACAACATGTCCAAAGTATGTTAGACGGAGTCTCAGAATTCTTGCCTCCAAGGAGCCACCCAGTTTAACCCTTTCCAGGACAAATTTGTTTGTTTTCCTAGCAGTCCATGGTACTCTCAATACTCTTCTCCAGCACCACAGCTTAAATGCATCAATTCTCCTTGGTCATTGTCCAACTTTCTGATGCATAACAAGTGATTGTGAAGACCATGGCCTGTATCAGACACACCTTAGTCTCCAGAGAGACACCATTGCTCTTCAGTACTTTGGAGAGGTCCCTAACAGCAGACTTTCCCATGGCAATGTGCCTTTTAATTTCCTGGCTACTGGTGCCAAGAGTGTTGACTATGGAGCCAAGCAAACCAAAGCTGTGAACAATCTCAATCTCTTCACCATCCATCCTGACACTGCCAATTGGTCCAGTGGTGAGAATCTTTATCTTCTTGCTGCAGTCCTTGACCCTCTGGAGCAGTTGCTTCAGGTCCTCCTCAGTTTTAGCAAGCAGGGTTGTGTCATCTGCATAACGCAGATTGTTGATAGATCTTCCACCAATCTTGACCCCACATTTCTCCTCATAGAGCCCAGCCTCCCGGATAATCTGTTCTGCATACAAGTTAAAAAGGTATGGAGACAAGACACATACCTGGCGCACGCCCTTCCCAATTTTGAACCATGCAATGTTCTCTTGCTCTGTTCTGACAACTGCCTCCTAGTCCAAGTATATGTTTTGCATTAGAACGATCAAGTGTTCTGGGATTGTCATTCTTCTCAGAGTCAGCCACAGTTTGTTATGATCCTCACAGTCAAATGCCTTTGCATAGTCAATGAAACACAGAAAGACATTCCTCTGGTATTCTCTGCTTTCAGCTAAGATCCATCTAACATCAGCTACAACTAGTACCACGACCCCTTCTAAACCCAGCCTGAACTTCTGGCAGTTCTCTGTTGATGTGCTGTTCCAGTCGTTTTTGGAAAATCTTCAGTAGAATCTTGTTTGCATGTCAAATCAATGAGAATGTTCTATAGTTTCCACACTCTGTTGGGTCACCTTCCTTTGGGATGGGAACAAATATAGATCTCTTCCATTCAGTCGGCCAAGTGGTTG
Source organism: Elephantulus edwardii (assembly GCF_000299155.1). Classification (NCBI taxonomy): domain Eukaryota; kingdom Metazoa; phylum Chordata; class Mammalia; order Macroscelidea; family Macroscelididae; genus Elephantulus; species Elephantulus edwardii. The sequence goes on along the minus strand of NW_006399760.1, from coordinate 924,665 downwards.
CTCTCCAGATTTCTTGGCACAACTTGGTGAGCACGTCCAGGGCAGCATCTGTTAACTGTATCTAGCTTAAGGGGGAAAAAAAACCCAACCAACCAACCAATCAAACCCCAATAACTCAAAGATTAGTCCGTTTATTTTTTTTCTGGTGGCACAGTGGTTAATGGACTGAGCTGTTAACCAAAAGGTAGATGTTGCGGTGTACCTTCAAGTTGGTGTTAGCTGACTCTCCAGCAGGTTTTCAGAGGCACAAAACCGCAGGGGAAGAGATTGCCCATCTTTTCCAGGAATAGCAGGTGGATTCAAACTGCATGACCTTTGTGTTGGTAGTGTAACTCATTACCACGAAGCCACTAGGGCTCCCTAAAAGGTAGATAGATGGATTGAATCCACCAGCTGCTCAGTGGGAGAAAATGGCAGTCTGTCAGTGAAGTCTTTCAGGCCAGTTCTATCCTGTCCTCAAGGCTACTCTGAGTTGACTCATGGCAGTGGGTTTAGATTTTTTGGGAACTGGACTAAACTAAATTTTTCACATTTTTTAAAATCAGCTGTCTCCTTAAATACTCACACTAACCTATCTTGGACAAAGATTCTCATAGGATTCCCAAGACCAATCAGGGAATTCACAAGGTTAAAAGTGGCCCATAGATAGTTGAGCTTCTAGCCCCTGATGGTTACGAGGTGGTGCCCCTCTGTCGGTTTGAACTCCCCTGCGTCTCCAAGGGAGAATGATGGGCAATCCCCTCCCATATGTGATTCACAGTCTAGGAAAACCTGCTGGAGGTCAGCTGTGAGCAGATTCCAACTGATAGGAACGAATCTGAGTTCTTTTGAGCACGGTTCTATTTGCCTTTTCACTTAACATTCTCTCCTGAGAGTACCAGCTTTCCAGAGGCTACAGGACAAGCGATATCACAACACACGGAATGCTCAGGCAGACAGAGAGTCCAGCTGTCTTGTATTAAGGCTAACCATGCATGATGCCACAATCTACTCAACAAATATTTTTGTTTTTAAAAATTTACTTTTTCCACAAAAATGTATTTACATAGAAACATTTATAGAAATAGTACAGTTTCTTGATTATTTTAAAGTGAATTAATAAATAAATGAATGTCTTAATTTTAATTTAAAATATGGTGATATTAATGGAGATAGTTAATACTGGGGACTGTCAATAATTTATAAGAATGTGAAGTGGTTTTGAGATGAAAAATCTGGAGCATGCGAATGCAGGCTGTGGCAGGAATTTACACAATCATACGACTCAAACTTCCTACCATTCACTCAATAAGGACAGGCTTTTGCAAAGCAATTGTGATTGCTACTAATGATCAGTACAGGAGCTAATGGTTTTTATTTTTTAAAACTTCTTATTGAAACTCTAGTGGCCTAATGAATAAAGAGCTGCACTGCCAACCCAAAGGCAGGTAGGTAGTTCAAATCCACCAGCTGTTCTATGGAGAAACATGGGTAACCCTCTCCTATACAATTCACTACCTCTGAAAACCTACTGAAACATCAGATATGAGTCAGTTCAGACTGACAGCAATGAGTTTATAAGTTTTGGGTTTTTTTTAAACCTGTGATTTGAGTAAAAGTTCACAGAGCAAATTGGTTTTCTTGAGTTTTTAAGAGATTAGTGTGGCTAGGCTTTATATAAATGTTCAGGTCCTTCATTCTTAGGGTCACTATGAGTTGTGTATGACTCGATGGCACTTAACAACAACAACAAAAGCTTGATAAAAAATTAATTTCTTGATTTTATTCTTGCAACAGCTCTTCTCGACATTTTACAGTTCAGAAAGGGACATCACAGAGTAACTAAGTAATGTGCCCAACAAAGCACAGCTGGAAAAATGACAGACATATGGAACTGAAAGGAGGCTGACCATGAAGTCTGTGTACTTAACTGCCCTGCTATTCTCTCTCAGTATTTTTAGCTTTTACATAGAGATTTGAGAATTAACTTTAGTGTTCACCTTACTGTTAATAAAATTAAATATTTCCATTGAAATGGGAAAAAAAGGAAGGCTTCTACATATTTTATCTTGCAAAGTCTGCATGCTGCTTACCTTAGTATAGAGATGAATCCGGTCAGTATTCCTACTTGCACAAAACATTAAGATATCATATATGGGCAAAGCCTCTGCATTCTTCAACTCTCCTAGTAAAGAAGATAAATGGGAAACCTCAATCTTAATGTATAATCTTTCAAAAAATTGCTTATCTTAATTATCTGCAGATTAGAATAATGAAACCAGTCTTTCAAAAGAATCCCTGGGAGTCCCTATGTGGCACAGATGGTTAACACTCCACATCCAGCTGAGACGCTCAACTGCGAATGGAACAACTGGTTGTTCAAACCTACTCAGAGATGGCTTGAAAGACAAAACGTGGAAAATGCGAAGAGGCACAGTTCTTCCATACAGATATAACTGGCAACTAACAACAAAGATAGTTGAATTGCAACATGGCAATTACCAGCCAGTTTCTTTTAATTTTTTGCTAATGATTTAACAAAGAATAAATAAAAACTGAACTAATGGAAAAAATATAATTCAGGCATAAGGAAGAACATGCCAATACTAAGAGTTGTAAAGGAAACTAGACTCTATGTCTTGTTCTAGAATGTTGACTGAATGGGCACCATTTTGATTATCAGCAGCGATACATCCATGCTTTGATATAACCTTTAAATCACAGGTTCCCTATATCTTAGAGCCTCATATTCAAAAGGAGGGGAGTAGACAGGCTTTCTTTCTGATTATATTTTAATCTAACCATTTGCACAGTCCCACTGAACAATATGTTCTATAAGAGAGCTAGGCCTAGGGCTCAAACTGGCATAAACAATAATCACAGTTAGTGTTCATCAAGCACTTAAAACGTGCCAAGTACTCTTCTAGATAGACAGGCTCATTCAGATTTCAAATAGCTCTCAGAAGTAGTACATTTTACAGATAAAGAAACTGAAGCATATGAACTTAACTAAGACCTCAGTGCTTAGTGGTGCTGTTAGGTGCCACTGAGTTGACTATGACTCATAGCAATCCCATGAAATGCAGATCAAAACCTTACCCTATCTTGCACCAGCACACCTACTCATTCTTGAGACAATGACCATATTTTCTTACAAACACTGTTGCCAGGTCATTCTTTGATAAATGAACTGGTCTGGACCACTGCTGAGTTCCTCCATCATAGTTTAATCGAGAAGGTTTTTTTTCTCTTTCTCTTTAATAGTGTACAAGATATATGCACTTGACAAGCAGCACATCTTTAAATTTGAAGGGCTATGGATACTGCATTAAAGCTTAAAGATCAGAGGTCATTCTTTGATAAAAGTATGATTTTGTGAGAATAATTCTTAACTGGCTAATAATCATTCTTTGTATCTAACAGCTGCTTGAGAGAACATATTCCTTTCAAGTGTTTTCATGAAGTATAATTTAGCAGTTCTATCCTAATGATGCATTATTTGAAGAGACAGCCTATCTTTCAGATCTCTAAAATTCAAATTACAACAAAACCATAATTCCAGAATATATACTATTTTAGGATAACAGAGGAGTAGTAGAACATATATACTATTTTAGACTATCAGAATAGTATCAGAATTACAACAAAACTATAGTTTCATCTGAGTGCACACTGTTTACTTAAAGGCTACCAAAATAAACAGGGATATAAGACAGGATCCAGTCCAACATGATCTCTGGGAAGGTCTAGAGGAATCAGAAAAAGGAAAGGACAGGACAGGACAAGGAAAAGGACAAGGAAAAGGCCAAGGCCAAGACCAAGGCCAGGAAAGGGCCAAGGCCGAGGCCAAGGCAAGGTAAGGCAAGGCAAGGCAAGGCAAGGCAAGGCAAGGCAAGGAAAGGCAAGGCAAGGAAAGGCAAGGAAAAGGAAGAAGAAAAGAGGATATCTGAGTTCAGAAATTCTTAAATTAATATTTCATGTTAAAGCTATAAATTTAACTCTAACTTATATGAATGTTTAATAGTCCCATCCTAACAGTTTTGAGTTTGTTATAATGAGACTATCAATCTGTGGGTTACTGGGGTCACTTTCACTAGTAAGGAAAATTAATTTAAAGTACTGACAATCTTTGAGCCAGCTGACCCATAAAAGACAGTAACGTATGACATACAGGCTGGTGGTGTTAATTGTCACAACTACAAATAAGGAATAGAATAAACCAAAAAGTAAATAAATTCATAACACTATTTGACTGATCCAAATGTAGTCAGTATCCATATTGCCTTAAAATTATGCTCCTTAAAACCATTTCCTCTGTGTGTGTGGGGGGGAAATACAGCATACTAAATTTTATAATAAGCCAATTAAATGAAATTTACACATAAAGTGTCTGATTCCCCATCTGTCTGTCAGTTTGTCGGACTGTGGTGTTTTGCATGCTGCTCCAATTCTAGAAGCAAGGCCTGGCATTCTGTTTCTACAAATCAGTGAATGAAAACTTTAGGGATCACTATGTTACTTGCTTGGTTTAGATACATCATTGGGGGGATATCAGATCGAGTAAGAGAGCTCTGGTGGCCTAGAGGTAGGGAACTGAGCTGCCAACCTGAAGACATGCAGTTCCACTAGCTGCCAGAAATGAAAAAGATGGGCAAGCCCCTCCTATGTGACTTACCGCCTCTGAGAACCTGCTGGGAGGTCAGCTATGAGTTGGTTTTGACTTGACAGTGCATAACAACAAAACAACAACGTATCTGGTGATAGGACAACATGGGTGAGGAAGACCTTTGGTGAGATAGCATGATGACAGCTACAAAAATGGACCAGAACATGCAGACAACTGTCCACAGGCTGCAGTTATGGGCAAGTATTTCTCTTGTACACAAAGTCACCATGAATCAGAGTATACGCTTTGGTAGTTAAAACCTAGATCTGTTAATTTTATGATCAATATACTACTTTGTCCAAAAAACACCCCCAATATCAAAACAGCACTCTGACTGGGAACGGGCAAGGTCTGGCTTGGGCTGGCAGTGGGCCTGGTGGCAGGACTTGTTGCTGTTCATTTTTCCTCTCTGTAATTTCTGAATGGCAACAATCTTCTAGCCATCTGTTCTGTAAGCATATGGTTACATATAATTAGAGGTTTTCTCTCTTTGTTCAAAATATGGTTATCATTTGGATGCTGTGGCTCTGAAAACAAGACTTACCTGGCTGGGGGCTGAGTCCACCTTCCCTTTCAATTTCCTCTTGGTCTTCCTTGTTTTCGGGTAACAATTCAGGTGCTGGGTGGGCGAGAACTTGTTTTTCACAGTCAAGGTGAGTTTCCACTTTTCTGGAGGTGTCTTCCTGACAATCTTCTTTCCTATTTTTGTTTTCATTCTGGGTAGGGCTGTGGCTGTCTATGTGTAGAGTTTAAAAAATAAGATAAGGGGAAAAAATCAGATAAGAAATTTACATTTCAATTTAGAGAAAGTCATTAGTTACTGTATGTCTAGTTAAAAATTTAAAGAGAAAACATTTATTATATTGTTATTTCTAAAAAGTAAAAGAGGCTCGACTTATTGTCATTCAGTCAGAACTGACTCTGTCTCTGACCCTTTGGGGAATTTTTGGAGGCTGTAAATCACAAGGAAGGAAAGTGACCATCCTTCTCCTATGCAGAGGCTCCATGAATTTGAACTGCTAGATGGGTGTCACCTTTGGCTTAACAGTATAATTCCTTACAGATTATGCTAGCAGAGTTACCTATATATTAAAAAAAATTATTAAAAGAAACAAAGTTAACAATGTTCATCTTTCAGAGCATGACTATTGAGATTCCACTACATGCCAAGAACTTCTGTTGTTGTTAGGTGTCCTCAGGTCAAGTACAACCCGTGGTGAACCTATGAACAATAGAGCTGAACCTATCCTATTCTGTGCCACCACCATAATTTCTGACACACTTGAGTTCATTGAGGCAGTAGCTGTATCAATCCATCTCGTTGAGTATCTTCTCTTTTGCTGATCATCCACCTTTACAAGCATGGCGTCCCTCTCTAAGGAACAGCCTCTCCTAGCAAGTATGTGAGGTGAAGCTTTATTATCTTTTCCCAGGAGCACTCTGGCTGTGTTCTCTCCAAGAGTGTTCTTTTGGGATTACGTGGGGTTATTCAGTGCTCTTCTCCAACACCGCAACTCAAAGGCATCAACTCTTTTTCTGTAATCCTTATTCACTGTCGAGTTATCAGAGCTCTGGCGATGCAGTGCACAGGGAACTACGCTTCTAACAAAAATACTGCATCTTTCTAGCAGTTTGAATCCGCAAGGGGATCCTCAGGAAAAAGATGGGCAGTGTTTTCTTGTGTGATTTACAGCCTCCGAAAACATGGTTGAGGGTCAGCTATGAGTCAGTTTTGAATCAACGACATTTCAATGAGTGAGAGGTTTCTGAGATCTGGGAGAGGTGATCGTGGCTTCAAATCAGATGTCGGCAATAAAATGGCTGGAGTCAAGATATATTTTGGAGGTTCCACCAACAGAACTTGCTAATGGAGCAAATAAGGGAGGTAAGGGCAGTGCCTAGGTGTTTAGAAGGATGTAGAAAAGATCGGGGTGGGGTGGGGGAGGGAGGAGAGAAGACTGGAATGTTGGATATTAATGTGGTGGGGATAGGAATGAATCAAGAATTCCATTTAGACATGTTAAACTTGAGAGAGTACTTAGATATTATAGGCTGCTGGATAGATCCAATCTAATCCATGAGAGATACAAATCTGGAAGATATGCACTGTAAAAGAGCAGTGATAAGTAGAAAAGTTAGGATGCCAACAAAGTACAAAGAAAAACACTCTTGTTGTTATGTGACATCAAGCCACCTGCAGCTCATAGGGACCTTGTGCACTACAGATCTGAGCCAGTCTCACTGTCTCGACATATCCACCCCAATTGCCCCTATGTCACTGTGTCAGTCCATTTTATCCAGGGTCTTCCTCTCCTGTGCCATCCCTCCACTCTTCCAAGCATGATGTCCTTCTCCAAGGACCAGTCCTTCTGTGCAACATGACCAAAGAATATCAGAGGGAGATTCAAAATCCTTGCCGCCAAAGCGCAACCTGGTTTCAACCTTTTCGGGACAGAACTGTTTGTTCTCTTGGCAGTCCACAGTATGTTCTATATGCTTTTTCAGTACCACAATGCAAACATATCGATTTACATACTAACAAATATTAGTATTCAATGTATCCTACAGCAAACTTTATCCACAGAACTATAGATCAGATTATCAACTCACGTAAGATTGTAATGTCCTGACACTGCTCTTTGAAAGTTTTGAATTCTATCCTTTCTTCAGGTACTATCTGGCAGGCATTGTTTAAAAATTCATGACTTAATTTAATTTAGAATTAATTCTGCTTTTGATATTTTTGAGTGCATTCAAATCAAAGCTGGCTATCATTATAACAACTTAATAGAATAATTACAGCTTTTTCATATAGTAGTGTTTTATCATTTTTTTTCTCTTTAATTAGACTGTCTCACTGTCACAAAAGGCATTTGTTTTAAGTTGCCTGGCTGTTCATTTACTAGACCAAGGTGTAGAAACCAGTGTTTCCCTCAGCATTATAAAAGATTAAAATCAGTACTATGAAGCTCATCTTAAAATAGGATTTTGTCCCTATTTCACTCAACCTACATACTCAGTGTGAACTGACATTATCTTATAGTCACGAGAAAATGTATTTTTATTGCCTGAAGCAGTTGGGAATTGAATCAGATAATGCTAATTGAGACAAGGATATTATATGGCACGAGTTTGTACTTCCAATTCTGTTCATAGACAACAGGTGCCCACATCATAAATATAACCACCCAGATGGCCAACTTGTCAGTTTTGGTAAGAACACCCAGAAATGAAGGATAAAAGATTCAGCTACTGATTACATTTTCCTTCAGATTCAAACTAAAAGGAGAGCAAGTCAGGAAAGAAGAAATCGAAACACTAGAACTTCTTAGCTGAGGCTAAGACTAGTATCAGTTCTGGAGAACCAAAGGATGACTGAAAAACAGACATGTAAAATGATCATGACTGATAAAAAAAGTACTTCTTGTTTCCAAAACTATCAACTTGGTGTTCTCATTAGAAATGTCAACACTCCCTATTAATAATAATTGCTGCTGTGATTTTATTTTGAGTCAGAACCACATTACAGCTGACCCTCCAGCAGGTTTTCAGAGGCTGTAAATCACATGGGAAGAGACTGTCCACTTTTCTCCTGCAAAGCAGCTGGTAGATTTGAATAGCCTGCTTTGGCTTGGCAGCACAACTTCTTACCCATTAAGCCACTAAAGCTCATTATTACTAATGATTAATAAGTATTAATAGTATTTTCCAAAAAAGCTAAACACTAGAAAATGGTATATCATGCTATATCAAATGCCAACATTTCTATGATGCCTACATTTAAATAATATTTTAGAAAAAAATGAATTCATCCAAAACCTCATGCTGGCTCTTAAACAGAGCTTCAAACAGGCCCTTCCAGGTTCAGTCATAGCTGACAAAGAGAAATTAACTACAAAGGGAAAAATTACAAGTGGATCCCCTAGTAGACACGTAAAAATACAAGTTGATCTCTCTCTTATCAAACAAGGGCAGTGTATGAGTCGCACAACAACTAAATCACTTGACCAACAGAGTCAGAAAACATGATGCCTCCCTTGCTCAAGATGAGTGCCAGCCACACCAATTTGAGTGTGTCACTCTCCATGGTCCTGCCCATGTCTCTCCCATCAGGCTCCTGAAAGTGTTCATTATACTCATACTCAATCTCCCATTCCAGGGCTTTGACTTGTAATTTTTCCCATTTGGGTAATTGATGTACTTAAAAAGTCTGGTCTATTCTGATTTCATGCCATTAGCCATGACTAAACAGATTCTAACCCGTTCAAGTCCCATCTGTAATAGATTTATATAGGGATTGCTGGAGGAAAAAAACATAGCAAGATATGTATTTACCAGGCAAAGATAATATAGTGTATTATTTTGCTACTTAAACATTCTTTTTTTAAAAAAAAATTAAAAACCACATACATTTCTTTAAAAACCAAGAACTATCTATCTAAAAAGAAAAGAAAAACAGCAGGTCTATGACTAGAAGGCATATTTGTTGCCATAGCAACAGAGCTTCTATTCTTGCCCACTGAATTCACATCCTGCTGACATTAATCAGAAATGTCCATTTGTGCCAAATTAATGCCATGCTTGGGGATATACATTCTTGATGGAACTGAGAGCTTTTCACATTTCAAAGGGGGATAAATTCAGTCTTCAGTATGTAAAGTTCTTCCTTCTGTTTAGAAGTGAAAGTGAATTCCTGAGTCACAGTAACCTCTGAAAACAGCACACAGTCTCTGAACCAGCCGGGGTGGCTACTACAGTGAGTGGAAGACCCCTACCAGCCCCCACTACTACGGTGGCCCGTGTGTACTCACTTGTGCTGCCTCGACGATTCTCACACATTTCACAAAAAGGTAACAGGGAGTTATTGATGTAGGTGCAGAGACTACACTGCCACCCCTTTTCAGGAAAAGATGGGGGGACTGGCTGGGACTTGGCCTCAGGGTCACCTTCCAGGAGTGGAGCTTTGGTTTGCCCAGGCAAGAGGGGTTTCTCCTCCAGAGCATCACCACAATCCTGGATGGCATCCAATTTCAACCTTTTAGGGCCAGGTCCAAGATCATGTTCATGTTCAATGGTGTCTCCTGCAGCTACTTCCCCAGGGCCTGATGCTTCTACAGTACTGCTCTCCTGGCCCATCCTGGATTCCCCACAGGAGGTCACCAACTGCCTTTTCTTCAGTTTGGGTGAAAAGAATGATCGGATATCATGCTGCTTTTCTTTTTCAAACTAGAAAAAGCAAACACCAAATTAAAAAACAATTTAATATATTCTTCCAAATGAAATAGCTTAACAAAGAATATCTACTGATCATAATCCTCTACCCTTTAGTTACATGGTTTCAAATTAATTCAGTGTCATGATTCTTTATATGTACATATCTACTACATTGACATAAACCTTTATTTGCAAACCCTAATTTTTCTAAGCACTTAATATGCACCAAGGACTTGAAATATAAGCAGCTCACACCATCCTTATGCCAGTTCTGGATTTTCATTCTCATATTTTAGGTGAGGAAACTGAAGCTTCCAAGTCGCTGGGTAACTTACCTAAAGTGTGTATGTAATAAAATGAAACATTAGTTATGAACCATCTGCTGTAGATATCAGGGAAAGGAGCTGTCAGAGCAGTTAAATATGTCAAGTGAGCCTAGATCTCAAGAAACGGTTTTGTGTACAAGCTACAGGGAAACCTGTGGGAGCCACTCGGCAAGACTCCCAGTGGAAACTTTTGAGTTTTCCTTTTCCAGCGGTTTCCTGCTACATGTCTGCTCCAGTTTTCACAGGTTTTAAGATAGTATTCATAAATCAAATGAAACCCATTATTGTTGAGTCCTACCCACAGCAACTCCGGGGAGCTCTGGTGGTTAAGGTAAGGAGCTGTGCTGTCAATCCAAAGCCATGGTTTGGATAACTGCTCCACAAAAGAAAGATGGGGCAGCGTCCCTTTTCAGCAGGAAGTAGCTAAGAGAATACGCCGTCCCCTTTTCCTTATGACCCAGGGTGAAGTCTCTCTCAGGGAGGAGTGATAGGGAATGGCAAAGGATACACTGACAAAGAAGATTAATCAGAACTGGCTTTGACAAGCACAGTGGCATT